>NW_018407333.1:123278-162725 GCF_002113885.1 Mizuhopecten yessoensis
CATGAGATCAGGGCCCTTGCTGCGTCATGGGCCCTCCTCAATGGGTCCCCCTTTCAGGAGGTCATGTCCGCAGCTTTCTGGCGCGGACAGACTACCTTCACGGATTTTTATCTCCGGTCCTTGGCCTCTCATTCTGATGGATTGTATTCCCTTGGACCGGTGGTGGTTGCACAGTCTGTGGCTGTTCCTCCACAGTAATTCAGTGATTTTAAATAGTATGCTATCAGGCACCACGGTGGTACACCTGCTCGTTTCACGGGGAGGTTTTCCATTTTTTAATTACTTTCGGGGCTTTATTAGGGGGGTTCCTTGAACCTTTTCCCTACCTTGAGCATGTCTCGAGTTTGTTCCGTCAGCCTGGTCTGCCTGGATTCGAAGCCTCCACTACGGTAAGACGAATTCGCATACTAAAGTTATGGTAATTATTACTGAAATGAAATTGAGGTTTTTGAAGTAAAACCAATTTTCATGATGTAATACTTACCATAACTTTATGGAGTGCCACCCTGTATTCCTCCCCTTGCCTCCTCATCCAGGCTGCCTTTAGGCTCCATAAAAGGGGGTTCGAGGAAGGGAGATCACTCCGTGGCTCTGTCATCGAGATATAGGTTACGTCACGGGAGGTAGGGATATTTGAATCTTTTGTTTTTGGGCTACAAAGATGGGTGTAGGTATTGTATGTGCATACTAAAGTTATGGTAAGTATTACATCATGAAAATTGGTTTTACTTCAAAAACCTCAAATTGCGATCGCCTTTTGTCCGGCGTCGTCCTTCGGTAAACAATTTACATTTTCGACTTCTTCTCCAAAACCCCTGAACCAATTTCAATGAAATTTTGCAGAAACCTTCCATGGCCAAAGGTCAACAAAAATAGTGGCCGGTTTGGTCCCCAGCCCCCAGGGGCTTGAGGGGCGGGGCCAAAAAGGGTCCAATTGACTAAAATTTCAAAAAATCTTCTTCTCAAGACCCAGATATGGTAGAATCAAATACTCTTCATAGATGGAAGGGTCTTAAGGGGCTTTACCGAAATTGTGAATTTCTTGACCCTGGGGTCTCACGTTTTCCCCCTGGGGAGGGGGTAAACTTTACTATAGTTTATATAGGGAAATCACATTTTGGACCTACATTTGTTTAATTTCCATTGGAAGTAATTCAATTTAGGTTAGCATTCTCAGTATTAGGTAGCAGCAGTTTGATAGTATGCACATATGAGCCCTGACTGACCCCCAGGGGCTGATGGGTGTGGCCAAAAAGGGTTGAATTGACTGAAATTTCAAAAATCTTCTCAAGACCCAGATATGGTAGAATCAAATACTCTTCATAGATGTAAGAGTTTTAAGGTGCTTTACCAAAATTATGAATTTCATGACCCTGGGGTCTCACGTTTCCCCCTGGGGAGGGGGTAAACTTTACTATAGTTCATATACGGAAATCACATTTTGGGACTAACATTTGTTTCATTTCCATTGGAAATAATTCAATTTGTTATGGTTTATAATGACAAATGATACTTTGAGTATTACATGTTAATAAGTTGATTGGAATTATAACCCTTAGTTGACAGTTTGATACTTTGAAAATTTTGAGCCGGCCCTACCCAAGGGCTGTAGGGTGGGGCCCAAAGGAGTCAGTTTGCTAAAATTTCTTCATTTTCCTTGTTTAGAATCGGAGGTGCTAGTTTCAAATACTTTTTAGTCTTAAATCTGTATGCTAGATATTGAATGAGGTGGTTTTATTGTTTTTTGTCACTTTGAATAATATTTCTATTCATGTTAAAAACCAAATCAACTCTCTGTATAAATATATCAGGTGACCGTTAAGGCCCATGGGCCTCTTGTTTAATTACTTGTCCATGTTGAACCTTCCTGTATGCCTGGCCGCGGGGGCTTATTACGGATGCTCGTGTGCATACTCCCATACTGTTAATTCATGTGTTATGACACATGTACATGTTGGTGTGTGTGTGCATGCGGGCATCAGTGTTGAGCCCCAGTGGTCAGACTGAACCCTCACAATTTTAAAATGATAAACACACTCTTAACCTATTGTAAGTACCTAGCAGAGGTTCCTGGGCAGTATGTGGGAGTATACATGTATATAATAATCAGATCCCAATATGCTTGCGTTATATATACACAACCAGAGTACCTGTGTCCCTTACTACATTGTCACATTATACTCATAATTAATAATAATAGCTATATCCGCTATGTAGGTCAAAAAAAACTTCTTCTTACTAATGACATTGAGCTTTACCCTGGTCCCATGCAAAATATAGAAATCACTCATCTCAATGTTAGGTCTGTAAGGAACAAACTTGATATAGTTGATTCTGAGCTGCACTCTAATGACATTATTTGCTTAACAGAAACTCATCTAACACCAGATATTCCAAATAATGATATTATGCTAAGACTCATTTCCAAATGAACCATACAGAAAAGATAGACAAAATAAGATGGGGGTGGTGTTTTGATATATTATAAAAATACTGTTCAGACTAAAAGAAAACTAGACCTGGAGCATGATGATATTGAACTTATTTGGATAAAAGTGTATACTGGTAATCACAGATTTTCATTCCGGTGTATATATATAGACCGGAATCTAATGTAGAATACTGGACACAACTTGATATTTTATTGGCTAAAGCTGTTGATACCTCACTAGACATAATTTTAACATGTGACATAAATATTGTTAAATCTACATCCTAACTCGCAACTCAGCAAAATTCTTACTAAATATAATCTGAACAGTCTAATAAATGAACCGACAAGAATCACTCCTAATAGTTCAACTTCTATAGATATTGTCTTTACTAATAATAC
This sequence comes from Mizuhopecten yessoensis, assembly GCF_002113885.1. Classification (NCBI taxonomy): domain Eukaryota; kingdom Metazoa; phylum Mollusca; class Bivalvia; order Pectinida; family Pectinidae; genus Mizuhopecten; species Mizuhopecten yessoensis. The sequence goes on from NW_018407333.1 coordinate 126,112, forward strand.
TAGAATCATTCAAAATGCATGCACAAGCCCTTAGTTCTGTAGTGATCACTCTCCTATACATATTACAGTCTCCTACTCTGTCTATAAACATAGGTGTTATAAAAAGACTATATTACTGTATGATAATGCTGATTTTGACCAAATGAACAGATCACTGAGAGATATTGACGGATGACACATGCGCAAAATAGTACCTCAGAAGAATGTAACCAAATACTTACCAACAATATTAATCAACAAATAAATAACTTTATTCCTTCAAAAATATTTACTATACATCTAGATGATAAACCATGGGTAAATAATGAAACTAAGATTAAAACTAAGACAAAAAAATAGGATCCATAGAAAAGCAAAATTAACTAGTAGTCATTACCACTGGAATAAATATAGAAATATTACAAACGAAACTAATGAAATCATAAGGAAAACAAAAAAAAAGATCATCTTGAAAAACTACAGAGATCTCTGAGTGATAAATCCTTACCCCCATCTTAATGGTGGAAAATAGCTTAGTCTATATCTAATTTTAATAATAAATCAACTTACGTTCCTCCTCTTAACAGTATATCTCTTCAACATCCTATAGATAAAGCTAATACACTAAACGATTACTTTACCTCAATATCAACATCCTCTCCTAATCTTGACCCACTGCCACCTACTGTAAATAACTATCCTTTTCAATTAGAAAGTATTGACATATCTGAACAAGACGTAATCGACCAACTTGAACTACTTAATGATAATAAGCCAGCAGACTTTATAGTGCTATCCCAATGAAATATCATGCCGAAGGCACCCAGCACATTATACTGACAACGGGTGAATCAATTTTTGCCATTACCCTTAATGCTGAATGTTAAGCAGGGAATAACACCTACCATTTTTCAGGACTTTGGTATGTCCCGGCCTGGCAAAGCCCAATGCCTTACTTACTTGGGCGAACGTTCAACACTAAAGCCAGCGTAAGTGATATGTGCAACAAATATCATTGAAATTGATGCACAACGTTAGGAGAAGTGGTAAAATGTTTTAACAAAGGGACATAATCATAGAAAAGGAGTCTTATTCCAATTTATATATATTATTATTCATATACCCTTATAATATAAACTTTATTTATTTTACAACAATTATGAAACAACTTATTTCAACTGATATCAACGACTTTTTGTGGCCCGGATGTTAGCGCGCGGAGGATCTAAATGTGGTGCTACCTCACTGAAACATACTGCCGAAGACACCCAGCAGGACACCCCACCCAGTCACATTATACTGACAACGGGCGAACCAGTCGTCCCACTCGTAAATTGCTGAGCGTTAAGCAGGAGTAGAAACTACCATTTTTACAGACTCTGGTATGTCTCGGCCAGGGGACAGAACCAAAGCCTTCCTCAAAGGGGCGAACGCTCAACTAAAGGCCAAAAGTGAGGCTTTGTCAAGGGAGACATTAGGAAGAAGAAAGTTGTTAAGAAAGAAGAGAAAAGATAAGATCCCAAATTTAGTAGCTTCTTACGATCATGCAATTGGGGCAGCAGGTACAATTCTTACGCCCTACCTGCTTGACAATACTTATTACAAAGGACTATCTTAACTCGATTGCGACAAAGTTATAGGACGAATTCCAGGCAGATATCCACAGGGAGAGCGAGGAAAGTGTCAATTTACTTAAAGGAAGAATTAATTCGCTCGAGTCTGAGAACGAGGATCTGATAGAAAAGGTCATCATCCTTGAACAGAGAGTAACCGTTTCGAGGAATTCATCAGCGACCTTGGGCATCGCTACTGCGACCTTGAACAGCATATCCGTAAGAACTTAATGGACTACCCGACCCATCAGAACGAGAATCAGTAGAGGACTGTATCATCGTCTGACAGTTCCCCTACGATCAGACGGCATCGACATTGCCGATAGACTGTGGAGGCTTGAGAATACCAAGAACAGAAGCGTGATTGTTAAGCTCACACATCGACGGAAAAAACACGAACTTATCAAGGCTCCAAGGATACTGAAGGGATCCGGATTCACAGTATTCGAGGACCTCGCTAACCAGCAAAGATTCAAGGAGGCTTACCACTTGGACTGTGTACAAAATATTCCTATAGTGTAAATGGGATGTTATTCGTAATACTTAAAAACGGGCGAAAAGGAAACTATGTCATAACACAAAACTCACTGCACAATATCTTGAAAATGACGCTAACTTTGGCTACAGAAGGAATTAACTACATCAACTAGAACGGTAGACCGTGACTTGTGCCTTGTTGACCAGTGTTAAAAGTGCGTTCCTTAGTGATATTCTAATTTTGTTTTTGTTGTGATATTTTGTGGGGTTTTAATGTTTTTGAATTCGCTTTTACAAACTGCTATCGTAATCTTTATTTTCCCTGTGAAGGTTAGTCTTTTGATATAAAAATATGCTAAATAACATAACGACATGCTTTATTTAAAAAAAAAAAAACAATTACTTTCTCTATACGGCACATGTACGTTTCGATACAAGGTCTGTCTCAGTCTTTGTGGACACAGTAGCTTCATTCACCTTTAACGGTTTTGATCAAATTGTTCACCTCATTAATATTAAAGTATGTTTCTCTGGATAGTCTGTCCTGGAACTATTACCAGTATCTAATAGAGTGTTTTTTCCGTGTAACGGTAAATGTAGCTTTTGATACGTGATTTTTGTATCTAACGTTCTTACATGATACACATGTATAAATAATCCTTTCTCTCGCTCATGCACTGATACCTATTACATGCCGTGTATGATCGGTATGGTACTGTTTTCATTGTGTTAAATAGTTATACTCAGGGCTTTCTTTTTCACAACTAGTATGTGATTTTTTCCTTTGGTGCTGTTTGTTTTTAATAATGTATTCTTTAATATTTGAAGAAGAATTCCGGATTTACTGTTACGAATCTTTCAGATGTTACTATATCGTGCAGAATTCCGGTGTAATTCCCGGTGTATTCCAAAGCCTAGTGTGAAACGTTTCTCCTTTCTGTTTGAAGCGTGAGTATGTCAGTGGTTATCAAATCGAGACCTCATACATATGATTTTAGGTTATACTTACTTCTTCCTACTATTTATCTCTTTCCTGACTGGAATGCTAGACTTACTATTAGAAAAACATATGCGGAAGTTTTATCAATCAGCTTAAAGAATAACAAAAATAATCAGGGTGATGATATCAAAGACTGTCCTATCCTAATTTCAATGTATACAGATTACACCACACGTATATAAGATGGTTCTGAAAGACCACTGAGAAAAGCGCTTAATGAATTAAAAAGTTTTCTAAAAGTTCTGGTTTAAAGATTAACGTTAGTTAGCAAGACACAGGTAACGGGGTTGACAGTATAAGATTTAGTGATGTAAGCTTTTTACCAGAAATAAACCTATATTGGGGAAAAGAAAAATGTATATTGGGAAAAGAGTTCAGCTTGAATTTGACAAAAAAAAAAAACCTCATCAAACTGAAGCTCCTAATTAGACTGGAGTAGAAGGTCATTGACACCTATCGGGAAAATTCATATTATAATATCACTTATGTTTTCTAAAGTCAACCATCTTTTTATTGATCTACCTAACCCAGATACTTATTTTATATCAACATTGAATTCTATCCTGTTTTTAATATATTTGGAACAGTAAAACTGACAAAGTAAAGAGGAATGTTATTATACAAAGCTATATGAATGGTAGCCTGAAAATGGTTAACTTGGAGGATTTTATTAATTCTCTGAACCTGAGTTGGGTCAAGAGACTTTTACTAAGTGAAGATAAATGGCAGTTTGTTATTAAGTCTATTGTAGACATTAACCTACTTGTTAATGTTGGTGATGACGTTTTACAAACATGTTATGATTGATGCAATAACCAGTTCTGGAAAGATATCCTGAAGGCATTGGAAAGACTAAGAAAGGCTGAGAAGAAAAACCCATTTGGACAAGGGAAATATGTTACAAAACTCCAATATGGTTTAATAGACAAATATGTGTTAATAGAGGGTCAGTGTTTTTTTTATAGAGAATGGTACAACAAAGGGTTAATTGTAATCAGTGATTTAGTCAAGAAAGAAAACTCCTTTTTCATGCGTTTATATATTTATTTCAAACAGATATTCTAACTTTCGATTATGTTATGGCTGCAGTAAGACACTTTTTAGCAGGAAATGACATGCCCTTTTCGAAATTTCTTTTCCATATATTCCGTTAAATTTGGAGTTTTATTTTATCTGCTAAAGATTCAAAAGGTTTTACAATACACTGGTAAATAGAAAATAATTCCAATTGGAAAGGTTAAATGGAATATTGGACTTGATATCAATGACCAGTACTGGAAACGAATACATCAAATCCATTTTTAAGTTACTTCTAATACAAAGCTACAATGGCTTCAGTTTCGAATTTCACATCATATACTGACAACATTTAAAAAAAAAATAAGTGGGTATCTTAGATAATCCTCAATGTATTTTCTGTAATCAAGTTGAAGAAACTATCGGAATGCGAAGAAGTTCAGTCTTTTTTTGCAAAATTTTGAATCTCTTTTCGATGCATTGCTAGTTTCTCTTCAATAAAATAAAATCACTTTCATACTAGGATTGTTTACGAAAACAAAATGATTAAATAAGATCGACAACGAAATTCTTTTAATAATTAAGCAATTTATTTACAGTTCTAGATGTAACAATAGAAAGTTGAATAACAACACTCTTATTGCAGAGATTTACGGCATATTGGAAGAAATGGATGCGGCTAATAGAGCTTCTAGATTAGATATAAATAATAATCCCTATCTCATGTATCAATCCCTAGAATTCATTAATATAATATTTTAGCAACATATATCTATGCCTATCATTTCTTTTCTTGTTCTTTTCTACTTTCTTGTTTTTCCTTCCTTTTCAACAATATTATATATATCAGATATAGCAATTGCAGGAATTGTATCTGTTTGTAGATAGAGTGTATGTGAGTGTGTGCGAGTGAAAGCGTAAAGGAGTGGGTACAACTCTCGATGCTTTTTAGATTAAGAGCAGTGTATGCTTTGGTTCTGTAATCAAGTGTCCATGTAGTTATATGTATAAAAATATTGTCGTTGTACATTTTGTTATACATGTAATAGGATATTAAAAAGAAACAAAATGTTATGCTGATATTCCTCGTTATGAAAATGAATGTTGTTGAATTGTTGAGTGTGATAATGATGTGCTGAGCTAAATGACTGTACAGATGATGTCATTTATTGTAGAGTGGTGATGCTGAGTTTATAATGATGTGCTGAGCTAAATGAATGTACAGATGGTGACATTTATTGTATAGAGTGGTGCTGCTGAGTTGATAATGATGTGCTAAGCTAAATGACTGTACAGATGATGTCATTTATTGTAGAGTGGTGATGCTGAGTTTATAATGATGTGCTGAGCTAAATTACTGTAAAGATGATGACATTTATTGTATAGAGTGGGGATGCTGAGTTGATAATGATGTGGTGAGCTAAATGACTGTACATATGATGATATTTATTGTATAGAGGGGTGATGCTGAGTTGATAATGTTGTGCTGAGCTAAATGACTGTGCAGATGATGACATTTATTGTAGAGTGGTGATGCTGAGTTTATAATGATGTGCTGAGCTAAATGACTGTACGGATGATGATATTTATTGTATAGAGGGGTGATGCTGAGTTGATAATGATGTGGTGAGCTAAATGACTGTACATATGATGATATTTATTGAATAGAGTGGTGATGCTGAGTTTGATAATGTTGTGCTGAGCTAAATGACTGTACGGATGATGATATTTATTGTATAGAGGGGTGATGCTGAGTGTGATAATGATGTGCTGAGCTAGATGACTGTACATATGATGATATTTATTGTATAGAGTGGTGAGGCTGAGTTGATAATGATGTGCTAAGCTAAATGACTGTACAGATGATGTCATTTATTGTAGAGTGGTGATGCTGAGTTTATAATGATGTGCTGAGCTAAATGTCTGTACAGATGATGTCATTTATTGTATAGAGTGATGATGCTGAGTTGATAATGATGTTCTGAGCTAAATGGCTGTGCAGATGATGAGATTTATTGTATAGAGGGGTGATGCTGAGTGTGATAATGATGTGCTGAGCTCAATGACTGTACAGATGATGACATTTATTGTTTAGAGTGGTGATGCTGAGTTGATAATGTTGTGCTGAGCTAAATGACTGTACAGATGATGTCATTTATTGTATAGAGTGGTGATGCTGAGTTGATAATGATGTGCTGAGCTAAATGACTGTACATATGATGATATTTATTGTATAGAGTGGTGATGCTGAGTTGATAATGATGTGCTGAGCTAAATGACTGTACAGATGATGATATTTATTGTATAGAGTGGTGATGCTGAGTGTGATAATGATGTGCTGAGCTAAATGACTGTACAGATGATGACATATATTGTATAGAGTGGTGATGCTGAGTTGATAATGATGTTCTGAGCTAAATGACTGTACAGATGATGACATTTATTGTATAGAGTGGTGATGCTGAGTTGATAATGAAATTATAGAGTTATTAGTTTGGTTGCTGTTGATACGAATAGCTCTGAGATTACATTACATTTACATTGTATATGATGATTGTTTGATAACGATGAGTGTATGATGATGATAAATATGATGATCATATCATTTGAATGATGATGATAACACGTGCTTATGTCAACACGCCGATGGAGTGTGTATGTAACGGTCATTCTGATTGGTTAAAAAATATTGGAAGAAAAGCGATAACTCGGTATATCCGCTAGATGGCAGTGGCGGATATTATGAAAACACGGCTATATCCGCCATAGGTGAGTGAAGTGTATACGAAGCGAACACTTGGCTAGCGCAGATGCAGTTTACATATTAAACTTCATAAAGTGCATAGGAGAAACCTAAAGTCTACATATCAAACTTCATAAAGTGCATAGGTGAAACCTAAAGTCTACATATCAAATTTCATAAAATGCACAAGAGAAACCTAGAGTTTACATATCAAACTTCATATTGTGCATTTGAGAAACCTACAGTTTACATATCAAACCTCAAAAATGCATAGGAGAAATTTATGGGTTACAAATCAAACTTCATATCAAACGTACCTAAGCTATACAGAACAAGTTCAAAGTGAAAAAGCTTAAAAACAAGAGGCCCAGAGTGTCTGTATCGCTCACCTGAATGTTTAAGCAGTAATAGGAAAATATTCTTGTTTAAAATTTACTGTACTACAAATAGTTCAATCCCAAACTGTGTCGGCTCAATCCGTTGAAGCTTCCAGCCAAATAGTATGATTCTATGCTTTCTTTTATTCTTCTTCAGAAGTTGTTTAAAATGTTTGACATATTTGACCACTGTGACGTTGAAAGTAGGTCAAGTTAATTCTCCTTCCTAACCTTTGTCGGGCTCCATCCCAAGAACATACCAGCCAAAAATGGAGATTCTTTATCTTTCGGTTCTCAAGAAGAAATCGTTTGACATATTTGACCCCAGTGACCTTGCAAGTATGTCAAAGTCATTTTCATTTTCAAACTTTGTCGGGCTCTATTCCAAGAAGTTATAAGCCAAACATGAAGATTCAATATCTTTCATACAGTTGTGGGACCGCACAACGCACCAAAAATAGCGTGCGCACACCATGCATACATCGTTCACACACCGTCCGCACATCGTCCACACATTGTGCGCACAGCTGTGCGATTTAGCAATCGTTCGCCCCGTTGTGCGCTTCTCTCCGCACAACTGTGCGATTTGGTATAATTTGTAGATCAGAATTACGGAATGACAAAAGTACGGAAGGCTTGTATGCGATAATGTTCACTGTGTATATATGTGTAATTTCTCATCACAATAATCAATATTATACAATTTCACAATGCGTGTTACACAGTATTACAGCGACCGCTAGGCGGTCAAGAATGGGTTTGGCTCCAAGGTAACAGAACAGGTAAATAACAATTGTGTGAGTGTCCGGAGTTTTACCTGACCAGTTGCTGACACACAGAGCTGATATGCGATACCGTTTGACCGTAATGAATAGTATTTGTTATTTGCATTCGTTTTCCTATAGCTCCCCTTCACCTGGATTTTCACACACCCGGCCTAACCCGACGAGTTACGTAAGTGCCACAGGCGGGGAGAAAACTACGGTCCAGGGACATGTACAAAGTGGTTATGTTTACCTGTATACGGGATTGTGTTGCAATTATACGTGTGTCGATTAAGTTTGTTTAAAAACACAGAAAACACAATTTCTAAATATAAGAATGCATAGACAGAAAGATAAGTTTATAGATGTTGCTAGAATATAGAAACATACGCAAACATCAAGTTTATATGTTTAAACACGAAACCGTATAAATTGATCAGGCATTCCTCAAATTACACCAACCACGATTGTTATCGCACAACGTCCATCCATCGTGCGCACAGATGTGAGCAAGCAATGATCGTCCAGATTTTTATCGTTCGCCCATCGTGCACACACCGTGCACACATCGTGCGCACACCGCACATCGTGTAACATTGTGCGAACCCACAACTGTATCTTCAAAAGAAGTCGTTTGAAGTATTTGACACATTTGACCCCTGTGACCTTGAAAGTTGGTCAAGGTCATTTTCGTTCTCAAACTTTGTCGGGCTCCTACCAACAAAGCTGGCAGCCAATTATCATGAATCTAGGCATGTCTTTTCTTCAGAAGAAGTTAGTTAAATGAAAAGTTGCAAACGGACGACAGACGCTGCACCATGACATAAGCTTACTTGGCCTTCGGGCAGGTGAGCTAAAAACGTTAAACTATATATATAATGTATCCAAGCTCAAATAGATTGGTAACGTGTCAGAAACAAGAGTCAAAATCCTCAAAAGAAAAAAAGAAAAAAAAATGGTCGAATTCGAAAGCAGATCTTAGTGATGTCATTTGGAAAACAATGCTGATATCCAAAGATGTGTTTACATGTATATAAGATGCCTTTAGTTTCAAACTAATCTATTTGTAGAAAACGGTGAAGTTTCAATGTTTACAGTATAAACAATTCTTTTCCACGCGAAAATGTTTTGACTAACGATTTTACACATCACAAGACAAACGAGAAAAAAACATAAGTGCACAGGAAATGATGGTCTCGTTAATTAGGATGCAAATTGAAAGGAGGAAAACACACGGAAAACACCCTTGCAAATGGTGAAGATGTAGGTAGGTGGTCACTCTTGACTGATTATAATGTAAATATGAGTATATTAAATATAATATAAATACATATAATTGGCTGATAGACTAGTTTTCCATTATTTAAAGGGAGTGACTTTGAGTACGATGGCAATAATATTGCAGTTTCCTGCCAGTTGCTTCACTGTTGCGCAAATGTGCTCTCTCACTTGATCTCCTCCATCTTCAACCACAGATGTTTAGGCTTTAATAAATCTTCGTCTTTCATTTTCGGTGGGATCTGTAAACATGAAGTATTTTCTGTTTTAATCAATTCTTAAAATTACAACATATTGGATTATGATATATTTTTATACGCCTGGATGAAATAGACATTGCGAAAATTGCTAGACGAATCAGTATTTCATGATCAAATAAAACCAATAAATAAAGAGTTGACTTATACATATAAATTTGAAAATACGTACATCAGTCTTGCTGCCGACACTAAACCTGAAGTTTTGCACGATATCAGCTGTAGCCATTTTAGCCTCCAGTAAAGCAAGTCGCATAGCGATACAGCTACGGGGCCCATACCCAAACGGCATAAAATCCAATGGATCTTGGTTAGCTCTCTCAGATGCAGAAAATCTTTAAACAATAAATTGTATTTCAGTATTTTAATAGTCTTCCCTGTAAAATTGTGATATTGCGTGAGTCGATACACGTGACTGATCACATTAGATAATATGAGTAGATACACGTGACTGATTACATTAAATAATATGAGTAGATACACATGACTGATCACATAACATGAAACGAGTGGATACACGTGACTGATCACATTACATGATACAAGTCAATACACGTAACTGATTACGTTTATCATGTCATATGGCAAGAGTCGTATCGAGTGACTAAACACAGTACATGATACGAGTCAATACACGTGACTAATCACGGCATAGGATACGAATCAATACACGTGACTGATCAAGTTATCATGCCCTATGGCACGAGATGTATCAAGTGAAATTGAATAGTTCATTTCATGTGATCTGTTACTCAGCATAAAATGAGTCAAAATAATTGTTTAAATCAGTCATTAAGCATGTGACCGGTAAAATTCACTTTTCTAACGTAAGATGACACTTCGTTGTTGTCCATAAGTCACTTCTTATCTGTGTTCTTAGCGCACACAACAAGCAAAACGAGATCAAAATAGGCAATAGCAGGTGTATATATGAAAAAGTATATTGTTGATAGGGATAAGAGTTAAATGGCATCTACCAGAAGGAATATTGGATATTTGTATGAAAGATTAAGAGTATTATTATTCAAAAGTTCAAATGAACGACCTCCTTAATGCACAGGTTAAAAAAATACCTCTCTGGATTGAAAACATCGGGTTTCTCCCAAACTTCAGGATCATGATGAATCGCATATACTGGTACAGTCACGATCATCCCGGCTGGTATCGTGATGTCCTTGACCTTTGTCGTTTTTACACACACTCTGTCGATTCTGCAGAAATAATAATCATGACCTACTTTGAATTGTATTTCCTAACATAAGACCTCCCATAGTTTCTGATCTATTTTTAAATAATCTAAATTAAAACGTTAAAACGTACAATCAATTGCTGAAGTCCCCCAAACTACCCCCTAGTCGCAAAGATACATCAGAAAAGGATCGCAATGCCATAATACAGCAACAATGTACATATTAAATTTGAACATTGAACAGTATATAAATTGCGACCAATCAGAAGCCTCTGTGTGGTTGCTGTGGCAACGAAACCTATGCGGTTGAATTCGCAGTCTCCTAATACAATAATTTACCACTATTTACCAGTTTTCATCAAAATCAAACAATTCTGTTTTTTGACCAAAGCCTCCGTGAGGTTGCTATATGAATACTATGACAACAAAAGCTATGCTGTTGATTTCGCAGTCCCCTAATACCCCTATATACAAATATTCGAACAACATCTAAATTTCGACCAATCAGAAGCCTCCGTGCCGTGTGGTTGCTATGGCAACGATCTGAAAAATTAAATACTTGAACGCACAACAACATATGCCCATAAGTGAAGTTTCATCCAGATGACTTGCGGCTTTCTATTTTAAAGAAAGGGAGGAACATTAATAAGTCCCTAAACTTCGTTTTTGGGACTTAATAATAATGATAAGAAACGGAGTAAACAATATGTCACCAACTCCGATTGGGGGACATAGAAATCAGTTTCAAGACAATCAAATGTGTATGTATCTATCAGACAGTCTTAGCCGGACTACACACATACAAAATACAGCTGCCCAAGCAGAGTCCTTTATATAATTCAATCAGGCTGTTTTAACGTTCCGTGTAACTGTTAAAGAACGCTATATACATGTATGGCTAGGTATATTTTAAAGTATGGCAGTTTTGTTTGGAAACACTACACGAGTGAGACAGGTAACAGACGGGGAAAAACTGGGTTGGGTACACAACACGTTTGAGACAGGTGACAGACGGGAACAAACTGGGTTGGGAAACACTACACGTTTGAGACGGGTGACAGACGGGAACAAACTGGGTTGGGAAACACTACATGTGAAATACAGGTGAAAGACGGAAACAAACAGGGTTGGATAACACTACACAAGTGAGACAGGTGACAGACGGGAATAAACTAAGTTGGGAACACTACACGTTTGAGACAGGTGACAGACGGGAACAAACTGTGTTTGGAAACACTACATGTGAAATACAGGTGAAAGACGGGAACAAACTCTGTTGGGAACACTACACGTTTGAGAAAGGTGACAGACGGGAATAAACTGGGTTGGGAACACTACACGTTTGAGTCATGTGACAGACGGGAACAAACAGGTTTGGGAAACTTTACATGTGAGACAGGTGACAGACGGGAACAAACTAGGTTGGGAACACTACACATGTAAGACAGGTGACATACGGGAACAAATTAGGTTGGAGACACTACACGAGTGAGACAGGTGACAGACGGGAACAGACTAGGTTGGGAAACACTACACGTTTGAGACAGGTGACATACGGGAACAAACTGCGTTGGAAAACACTACACATGTGAGACAGGTGACATACGGGAACAAACTATGTTGGGAACACTGCACGTGTGAGATAGGTCACTGACGGGAACCAACTTGGTTTGGAAACACTACACGTGTAAGACAGGTGACATACGGAAACAAACTAGATTGGGAAACACTACACGCTGTCACAGGTGCCAGATGGAACAAATTAGGTTGGGAACACCACACGTTTGAGACAGGTGACAGTCAGGAATAAATTAGATTGGGGACACTAAACGTTTGAGACAGGTGACAGACGAGACCAAATTAGGTTGCTAAACACTACACACGTGAGACATTTGACAGACGGGAACAAATTTGTTTAGGGAATACTGCACGTGTGAGACAAGTGACAGACGGGAACATACAAGGCTAATACTTTATTGCAACATTTAACATTAACAGCACCCTTATTCAATTCTGCCAAACTCAAAAACGTGTATCACTGAAAATTATAACTTTCCGAATATTCTTCTTCCAGAAATTCATAGATAGATATTTTTCTCTGAAACAATTCGTGATAGTAACAATCTTTCTGCTTTATTTAGAGAACTTCCATATCCTTTCTATCGTTTATCAGACTCCTAAAAGATGTACTTACCTCAAAGCCGGAGAGAACATCCGTAGTGTTTCATTAATACACTTGTCGAGATACTGAAGTTTCGTGACGTTCTCAGTGTCAATTTTTTCCTAAAATAATTCAACATTGATTGATATTTCATTATGAAAATGAACCAGTTTTAACTGTAAGTACTGTCGCAAAGTTATGATTATCATCCCAAAGTTAGAGTTAAAATGCGCTCCATAGAACTCAACTGATAGGCGTGAAGGTTGACACCGATCAAAAGTCATCTGGGATCGTCTTGGCAATGGAACGTTCGCCTTGATGTATAACTTCTATGTATCGCCTTCACAAAGCAATGAAGGGGATAATTGGCCTAATATTTCAGAATTAACTTTCTATTTAGTTTAGGTTATCGGGTGATAGCTTCAAATTACAATGGAACTCGGGTAAATTGAACAATCAGCGAAGCCGATTATTATTAATTTACCCGAGTTCCATTGTAGTTATCACCTGATAGCCTAAACTAGGACTTTGGTACGTTGCATCCAAGCAATCCAATATTACTTATTTTAATTTAATCAATACAGCAAATAACAAAACACTCCTAAAAAGGGACCCCATTGGAATTAAGCCATAATGTGGCTGTATGGGTCATCCCAGGTAAAGGCCTACATAGTAATCGAATCCAATCAAGTTTTCAACAATTTGACTGATTATTAGTTCTATGGCATAAATAACTTATAAGTAGCATTTGCGATAGTTAATTGATATGATGTGATATGAACCTTAAAAAATAATAAAAGTCCCATACATTGTCCTTTATCGCATAATATATATACAAAATTCATATCATATAGCCAGAGAGGTACACATTTATCACAGGGGCCTGTTCGTTTATGCGAAACAACCAATTTGACCGTTCATTAATGTAACAATTTCGGGTATAAATCCTGGCGTACCTGCAAATGTTTATGCAGGCCTTGCAAAGCTTTGTCAAGGCTCGCCTGAAAGCAAGCAGCATCAGATTACTAGGTCCGACCTTTTATTTATTTTTTGTATTTGTTTTATTTTTCAGATTTTTTTTTATACAATGAAAATTACATTTGCAATAGCTGAAAATCTCACACACACTAATCTCGCTTCCACTTTCACACACACAATTATCGATTGTCATTTTAATACAGTTCAGCAAATTGAAGATTCAGGAGATATTTATTAACTTTTGCCATTTTTTCCAATTTTTTTGAAAGTGTTATTATATTTGTCATCTTTACCTGTTGCAATATATTTTTATGTAAAATAGTTGTCCTTGATTGCTTTTTTAAGACCATTAATAGATAAATTGGTTTGTAGGCATCTTGCTGAATAAATATATTGTTTCATAATCAAAATAATTGTACTGTCTATTGGTGTTCTTATTCCATCTTGATTATATTGTCCAAAGATAAAAGTCTCCTTATTGTAAGCAAAAGGGATCATTAAGGCATCTATTAAAAACTCAAAATTTCGTAACATAACCTGCACCTTATCACATTCCCATAAGATATGTTCTATTGTTTCAATATCAGTTTTACATGAGTTATAATAAGGAATATCAGCTATTCCTGCCTTAAATAAGAATGAGTTTGTTGTCAAAATGTGTTGATTGGTTCTGTATTGAAGCCACTGTAATTTTGAATTTTTGGTTATATGAAAAGGCATTTTATATATTTTTTTCCATGTTTCCTTATTAAAATTAAAAACCTAATCCCATTTTTTTTTTCTAGTTGATATTGTATTATTTTTATTGAGTAAATAATAAAAATCTTGTGTCCCTTTTTTACTGCGGAAAAGTATTTCTAGATTAATTGGTATGAAAGGATAGATAGGACATGGTAAATCTTGTATATGTTTTCGAATAGCTGAAATAAGTCCTTGGTAATTAAGAAAGTTTGTATTTATACCAAAGAACTGTTGAAATTCCTGAAAAGAGTAAAACAAATTAGTGTCTTTATTGATTAAATCGCTAATAATAATAATTTCTTTATTGTACCAATCCCGATAAAAAATACTCTGATTATCTATTCTAATTACATTATACCATACTGGTGTTTTGGCCAATTTATCTGGAGATTGATATGAATAATGTTTATTTGATAAGTTTATCCATGCCATGTTTATCCATCAAAAACATCCTTCCAAAATAAATTCTTACAGTTATTGTGACATATTGAAATATACTCAGTTCCACAGTTAGCCAAAATGTGATCATCAACAGAAGTTCTTAGAATAATTTACAATTTACTTGGACTTGTATAGAGTCTCCTTAACCATGTTAACTTTAGAGATTCAATGAAAGACTTTACATGTAACATTTTTAGACCTCCGTCAATGTATTTTTTAACAGTTATATCTCTTTTCACTTTATCTATTTTACTTTTCCATAAAAAACAGTACAGTTCTGTGTTTAACTCTTTCAGGAAATTCTCATCTGGGTTTGGTAAAGAGATAAAGAGATGATTAAACTGAGAAATTAATAGTGCCTTTATGATATGGAATCTACCTATTGGAGTCAAAATTCTTCTTTCCCAAGTTCTAATAAGGGCCTTTATCTTAACTATTTTTTTTATCATAATTCAGTTTAGGTATTCGGTGAAGGTCAACATGAAACTCAATGCCTAAAAGTATAAATTTTTGGTTTCCACACTGTATATTCAAATCAGGGTACACAACTTCATCACTATATTTTTTACTCCCAATCCAAAAAGCCTGTGTTTTAGAAACATTTATTTTTAATCCAGATATTTTTGCAAACGTTTTTAGCTCATCAATTGATTCTTTTAGTGATTTCTCTGTTCCATCTAAAATCAGTGAAGTGTCATCTGCATATTGAGACAGTAAAATAGGACTATTATCAATATCAATACCTTTTATATTTTTATTGTTCCTTATTCTAATGGCTTAAATTTCAGCACTCATTATAAATATGTATGGTGCGATGGGGTCCCCCTGCCTACAGCCTCTTTCAATTTCGAAAAATGGAGACAAATTTCCCTCTTGATTAATAGCTGAACTTGACTTTTTTGTAGAATTTTGACCCACTTTTTTATATCTTCCCAAAAATTAAAATAATCCAGAACTTCATCAATAAACTTCCAAGAAACAGAGTCAAAAGCTTTTTCAAAATCAATGATTAACAACATTCCAGTTATATTCCTATTTTCTGCATATTGCATGATATCGTATACAATTCCAGTGTTTTCCCCAATATAGCGCCCTGCAATAAATCCTGTTTGATCTGTTTTAATTATTTTATTTAAAACTGTTTTTATTCTGCTAGCTATTGATCCTGATGCAATTTTATAAATAATATTAAGTAAAGAAATTGGTCTCCAATTTTTAAGATATTGTCGAGGCTTATCTCCCTTAGGTATACATGTAATTATGCCCTTTCTTTGTGTGATTGATAATTGACCCTGATTGAACCCAAAATTAATTGATTTGACTATAAAAGTACCTAAACTTAATAGAAAGTTAATCCTGATATGTATAGCCTTTTTCTTATATATAACATAAAACGCGTTCTTTTAATTTATATCCCGCGGGAGGATTTCAAGCAGCTCCATTCAAGCCCAATGTGTGATACGGTTACGCTTCGCGCCACGCTTCGAAGGCCACCGTGTCATGATACGACCAAACTAGGACTCATACGAACGAAATCGGCTGCTTATCTTTAACATAAACATCACATTGGTTTGTATGTTCGCTCTTAAACATGTGATCATAACTCATTAGCGATAATTCTAACTTCAAAGTTGCTCTATGTGGCTATTTTTAACACAACTTGCAAAGTTGCGAAACGCGATGCACTTGTAAAATATTTCACTCGCACTCGTAAACTGTTATAATAAAATCATATCGTTTTCATTCCATTACCAGTTTATCTCAACAGTTATATTAAATACACAAAGATGTCCCTTTTAATTCCGGAATGCCTTAATATGGCACCAACGGCTCGCAGTTTTGGAACTCTCCTAATTTTTTTTGTAGACTCCACGGCAACGGTATCTAGGCATAGTGTCTACAAAATCACAAACACACGAAGTAATCTTATAATTTGTATTTTAACTTCAATCATTACAAAACTCAGTTCGTGTGCTGTGATCTAACAATCAGTATTTATACAGGCAAATGACATGAAGGTCGTGTAAATGTATCGAACCCGTTCTGTGATTTCCAGTCCACTCTACCAGCCTTATCGAGTGGAGTTAAAAATATCACTGCAATATTGCCGATATCGAACGTTATTGTCAAAATTGAATTTACTATCGTATTTCTGGGTATTGTTTACACTATGTCATCAACGTGAACGTATGTAAATGAACACAACCACGTAGAAGAAACAAAATCCAGTCGTCCTGTCAGTCGGTAATAATCAGCAGGCGCTGTAAACAATGCGACGTCATCGGAATGTATGAATTTCAACAATGTATGTATACATATAAACAATGTATCTTTTGCATGAATACACTAATGAGTTGTACAAATCTGGTATCCCATGTACTTCTGTTTACTTCTGAAAATAGCAATGGAAACCCCCGGGTTGTTGACGTACACATATGTACATGGTGTATGTATCACTACGTGCACGAGAATGACTGTCGTTATCGACTGATAATGACAATAATTATAATCTCAACAAAGGTTTTTGAGTCAATTACAATTGAAACTGTAAATAAAAATAAGTATATCAGCCATCTTAAATCTCACAACTTCAAAGTTTGTCATACCTCTTGATCACTCTCAATATTCGAACTAAAACCCGGAATTGTCTTTACCTCTCATTTTCCCCTATTAATTCCGCCCCTCCTTTCGTTTATGCAGTGACCTTTCCTTATTTTGGTTTTGGATATAACTGAAGAACAGTTGGGCCAGCAGACTCCCGTTGGCCAGTTAGATTTGTCGGTAACACAGATAATCTGACATTGTGCTGTATGAGATTCGACTAGACCCGCTGATTTCCTACGATAAGAACACATTGGTTTTTTTTTTATATTTCATCTTGATTTATTCTCATGAAAGTCCTACAAGATGTGTTTGTAAGTTTGTAAGCGGTAAAGGGATCCTTACAGGACGAGGTTTCTCCTCTTTAAATATGATACTTCTATATCACCATGCTAATTCATTATACTAATTGTCTATAAACATATGTTCCTATAGGGAACGCAATGTTTGTCAAGATGGATGTGACAAAGAGGTCCAGTGACATTTAATCGAAGGGCTAAGCCCGAAAGCTTGGAAAAGAGTGACTTACAAGTTCATTAATTCATTATAGATATCATAAATTTGATCATTTAAACGTGTTCTACTTGATACTCGGGCTTCTACAATATTCTGTTTACCCTTTGTATACTTAAAAAGTTGTTTGGTAATACAACACAATTTTAATCTTTATATGTATTCTTCTAATACTGTTGATATCCATGTCATTCTCAACATATCAATGTGAAATTCACGATTTGTAATACTCCAACCATGATTTTGGAGCTAGTAAACGATATTTTATAGATCTCTTGAAACGACGGCCTTTTTATGAGCTTAATCTTGTATTTTCCAAGTCTGTTCTAGTAGTTGTGAGATACTGTACAATAAGTTTTTGATATCCGTGTTTTCGTCAGTTTGTGTGCTTTCCTCCCTTTTCTGTTCTTTAGGAAAACACCCAAAGCATCAACAAGTTTCTCCTCCGCGTTGAATATCAGTTATTTAATTTTTCATTATTTGTAATATTCAATATTCTTTATATTATAATTAATCATAATTCACTCTTCTACGTCTTCATATGATCCTGGCTGTTGTTAGGACGTTTAAACATGGTCCAGCTGATAAACAGTTTACCAAAACCATGCTACGGCAGTCTTTCTATCATAAAACCCTATACAATAGTGGCTAATGCCTAATCTTAAATAACGACTTACCGACCCGATCTTTTCCACAATTTCCTGACGTAGCCTTTCCTGACATTCTGGGTTCGTAGCGAGGTTGTATGCATTCATGGTAAGTGTCAAAGCCGTCGTTTCGTAGCCAGCAGCAAAGAATAATTCTGCATTTCCCACGATTTCATCAAATGTTAGGCCTAGAATAAAGATGTATTTGCTTCTATGAACAGTTCCAATGAGATACTTTTAAATCCCCCTTATATAAATTATAGGTCAAAAGATCATTTGAAACCAATATCATTACATGTTGCACAAGAGCATACCTCCTATGCTTTAAGGAAACATTCTTTTAATCATTTTCATTTCCATTTCATATAATGCCAAAATTTCGTCACTTTGATTTAAAAATAGCTACTTCAATTACCACGGATATTTTGTTTTGACGAATTGCCGCCCTGTTCTTCTGAATCTTCATCACCAAGTTCCAATCGACCTTCCTGGGCATTGATCATCAACTGGAGGAAATCCTTGCGATCTACCTACAACAGTACTGCATAAGAGTATATCATAAATGCCATGTGCGACGTGCACAAACTCATACTAAGTATTGATCATATGCCACCTGATTAAATAGCTCTCATGAGTTGAAGAGGCCAAAACGTTGAAAGACTTAAACTATCATTTGAACTCTGACCTTTAATATACGAATGGTGTTTTTTTTAAGACTTAGCCCAGCAATAGACAAAGCTAAAGCATGCTAAACCATATGTAAAGACCATACTAAAAAGCAAAAAACCAATAGCGATGTCACTTAGTGAGGATATCCTGTTTACAGAAATTCATTTATTATTTAAGGACTACAGATCGTTGGATGATAACGCCATAGTTATCTGTAGACCGTCATCTTGAAATAATTCTTCAATAACCTATTTTAAATCTTGAGTGACTCAATGTCGGTCGACATTTTTAAAACCGCCTTATCTGTTTACATTTTAACCAAGAAAAGGTTAAAGGCACGACAACAGCTGTTATTGACACATACCATTATAAGCGCAAGGTCGTGAGCATGCTACAGATCAACAAAACGGATGAAAAGCATCAGATCAATCAAGCAAAAACGTTTAAAATGCACCTCATAGCCCTCCTATTCGAAAAATATACACGGCGGCATATTTCCAATAAATATACCTGTATCCCACTGTGGAATACAACCCTAGAATGTACTGTAGACTATTGATGTACAACACCCACACTGAGATCTATTGTGGACCATACTGGAGTCAATTGTTACAATGTTTCCAGGTCTTTAGCAGACACTATTGACTTATAGTGGGTAAGTGAGAACACCATGTTTTGAACTCGAATTATCTTGTGAAAACTTTTCTAAAATGATTGATGACGTCGGTAGAGTACATACTGTTTCAATGAAACGTCACCTATATTATTGAAATGGCTGTCCTGTATGAACCTTTCTAAAATTCTAAAATGTACAAACCAGAAGAAAATATTGACCTACCTCCTTGTTTCTTCTCCTTTCATCCAGCAGCTGATAAGTAAGTTTTCGAAAGTAGGCCATACTATCCCGTGGGAAGACGCACACACCAAGTTTCAGAAACAGAGGTTTTAACGCCGGCAAGTACACTGTAAATTAGAGAAAAGGTAGAATAACAAGTCAGTTCAGCTGTCGAGATCCATCATGGAAATCGTGATAGTATTAGCAGGCGTTTGACAATCGAAACAACTGCGACATATAAACGCCATGAGAAGGAGAAGCAGAGATACTTTTATCAGGAAAAGAGAAAAGATATGATAGGAAATAAGAATTCTTAACTTTTACCATACAGCTCATTAGTAAGTCGTCTCTATCTGTCCTAAAAGAACATATCGAGGACAGCGGTGGATTAAGAACAGTCTATAGTGTTTGCCTCATCAAATTTAGGAACCAATATTGTCATTTCATTGTGTTCTATAACGGACTGGCAACGTTTTTGTTTCCAGTCATGATAAGATTTTCAATAAATTAAGTTTAATAATTTGGGAAAAAACAAGTTGAACAAGAATGGACAATATTCTTTTATATAGAGAACGTTTAATCAAACACTCTCAGTAAATACCTTGTCCACTAGTAACGCAATTATTCTCACGATTGCACCCTCCATTTGTACATTTCTTAGTCCCCACGGCAACACTCATCTTTTGAGCAGTAACCAGTATTTCCCTTATATTTGTATTACATAGCATCAAATGGTTTTAGACCCGTTTCGATTTCCACCGTTTAGACCCCTAGCGTCTTAGATGAGGCTCATGATGTCATTTATTACTGGAAAATGTATCAGTTACAAAATCGTACTGGTACAATTAACAAATTTGTGCCGTCATTTTATAAACACACATGAGAGTACAAAACATCATGGGGACTCGATGAGAAATGACAGTGCCAGTGTGGGCATCCTTAATCTAATTTGTACGTACTCATAAAGAGCATATAAGGATTGGTAACCGAAAAGTCAAACATCTTCTGAGCGTGTTTTACAAAAAGGTCATCCGGGTTACTCTGGGAATCCACCTGAATACCGAAAGCCGTGGAACTGATGACATCCATTGAAAATCCCCCAAATAATCTGCACGAAAGAAAAAACAGAAATGTTTGAAAATAGCAACAAAAATAATAGCAAGCCAAACACTTATTTGTAAATCAGACACACTACTATATCTGTGAGGGTATTGCATAACACATTTTAAAAGAATGCTGTTATAATGTTTGAAATGAGTTAATATTGAAAAAAAAAGATTATACAAAAGTGTCAGTAAAACCTTTATTCGAACTAGATCGATTAATTTTGCCAACATCTGATCTAACGAATGATTTAGATGGAGACCATTTGAAAGGACACGGTGAATTTTGATAAGACCAGGTGTTCCAGAAGGGCAAGTGTCTTCTTCTTCAACAAAGGCGAGAAACGGGGTCGTTTCTTTATGTATGTGAGCCGTTTGATGTAGTTTTGTCATGTGGTATATCTTTGCTTCACATGTTTGATATTTGATAACATTGACAATGTAGTATTTTTGTTCTTGTATGTTTGCCATAAGGCATATTATATTACTTGTTATTTAATTATCAACTGGACAGATATATAAGGGGTTGATATTACCTTTTCATTTCCACTTGGCCATCGTCTCCACTCTTTATAAGCTTCCGGGAAGTTTTCATGAGCGTGTCACACGCTTTCTGAATAAGGGGCACCATCTATATGAATAAACCTTATGTTTTATGTCATTTAACAAAATGTATTAGTGCAAATTTGATAGGTGCTCACATTCATTTAGAAACAAAATAATACAATAACGAATGATATACTCAAGCATCGAACGGTGTTTGTATGGTATTTATGACCTATTTGAATGACACAGCACACATCATAATACGCGCTCATAAATACCATACAAAAAAACTTCAATACTTATATCTACGCTTTTCTCTACCTCTTGTGTTCTATTTGAACTTACAATTTATATTTAAGATTTAAAATTCCCGCCTTATCGACAGTCATCACAAATTCGTTCAATAGTTGGAACAGCGTGTTGTCGCGTGCTGATTGGCAAACAAAGTAGTACTATGAAATTTTAACAAACACTTCAATTCCATTCACAATTCAGTATAAATACAATGGCGTATTATATGTATATAGGGTGATTTAAGTTTATTAATAGAAATCTGAGCTGGAAGTAAGATTCTAAATTGTTTCTATTTTTCCCCGGAAAAATATTCTCGCGTGGATAAATACACCGTAATCCGACCTTACCCTCCACGAGGGAGTTATTTTTGGAAGTTGAATGAGCAGAGAGAAAAGTTCGATTTATGAAGAATCCATGCGTGAATTTATTTTTGGATTGTATGGGAACATGACTACAGTCGGTAGATTCTACAACAGCCGCGTTATTTGACATGTCGTCAGAAACTGGGGACACTGTGGCTAATAGACGCGTGATACTGATAGCGTTTGTAACCCCCGTGGACCAGTGCAGTGTAACAGACGATATTTCTGAAAGATTGCCCGAGTGTTAACATTGTTACCATTGCGGCATTGGTGATTTCAACAGATGTGCATTTTGTACGATATTGCAGACCAAACTTGTTTTTGTTGTAATAAAAGTTTGTTTCCATATATATATATAAAAAAAATACACACATTACAATTATATTGTCATGTCCCACAATGCCAAGCGATATTTCAGCAGCCGTCTTGCTTGTTTATATTGGATATTGTAGTTCCGGTCGGTGTTGTATTAATACGCTAAGAATTATGTCTCGCGGTGCATGATATGTAAAGTCCTATCAATGATACAGCTTTCAAATAGCCTATATAGTGGCAATGCCATGTCAATGTCAATGGATGGTTCTGCCTACTTATTTCAAAATGAAAATCCAAGTAACCCTGCACCATTTGATATAAAATATAACCTTGCGAAGTTTTCCGGATGAAAACGTGGGTGTGATAGTACTCCTGTTTTGTTTCCAGTGTTCTCCCTTTACATCCGTCAGTCCATGTCTCAAGTCTCCACTGAATTCTTCAAGGGACTATCAAATAACATCATAGTGGTAACACTGCGTTCAACTAAGAGCATGTTATTAAAACTAAAACAAATAAAGACGTCTAATAGGATCATATCTATATATTCACATTCGTTTATCCATAACAAAAAAATATATACATAAATATATAAAAACATGAATACAATGTAGGGCCAGAGAGTGCCCTACAAATCCCAAAACATTTCGCACAACGTACGGTAATTATTTTCCTCGATTTCACAGTAACTTTGTCTTGACAACGGTTTTTAATGTGCTCACAAATCGAAATTGCATTGTCTTTCCCAGCTATGTAATGAAACTGCTTGCTATAACTTTGTAGTTTCTTTAATGCGATGTTTGATTGTCTACAAACGTTATATTTCCTTTAATGATACTCGACTACTTACAAATCTATCTGAGAAGTTATTAAACTGCTTCACCAGTATTTCCCTCAGCATCTCTTTGTCTGCTACCACTAGATTTGCAGCGAACCCGTCGAAATGTCTAAAAAGGACAGGAAACAATTAACACAACAGATAAAACCTGCATTCAAGAAACAGAAAATCGATCATAATGCGACAGTCATAGTGGACTGGCTTAGCATTGTATCAGTTACCAACTTCACACTGGGGTAAAATATGTAAGAAAATGAATGCTAATTTATCAATATTTGTATGGGGGATAAACGTTTACAAACCCATACCAAATACCTATGCTCATCATGTCTTTTGTGTCGTTTAAGAAAGTTTCAATCCTTCTGATAAAAAGTTGTAATTGAACTTAAAAGACATACCCATACACCTTGCCATACTTGTTAAGTGCGTTAAGGTCAAACGCGCGAATACCCTGGAAAAAATGAAAGGAAGGTAATACGCATGAAACACGAAATACAAGGATGTATAAAGTATAAATATAGATTCATGCATACAGTAAAGTAAATTTAACGGGAGATACACAAAATATTCTTGCTTAAGTATGACGGTGTAGTCGACATAATATAAAATATGTTAAAAAATGCTGTTACCCTAAAGCGCTACACTGTACCATTCAATCTTATCATGAAGAAGAGAATCGTCAACACTACTTTTTATTTCAAAGTCATTGTATCCATGGATGTTTTTTTGTTGTTTCTTTTAGAAATATGCAAAGGTGTTTAACATCGGACCAATGACAAGAAGGATGTTTCAAACGACTGTACTCGAGTTGACAGAAACTGAGTCTAGCAGTTCATATTGTTTTGACGATTCGTGATGACTGTAATTCACAAAATACTGCGAAATGTATCATTTGTTAAAACGCTTAATCCTTGCCATATAAAGAAACATACGTATACATGTTCCAAGCACTTATTTTATTCACAGAAAATTGTGAACCCAAACACCTTTTTAAACACTTTGTCTGTTGAATGCCAGGAAACAAAACGTCTTCTGAAACACACTTATTTTTATAGAGACAACAGAGGTCTACAACTTATTCACAGATAACCGCAAAACTTCACATCAGTTCAATCACTTTATGAAACTATAAATAAATAAAATATCTACATTTAAGTCTTTTTATTCACGGAATACAAATTATACAAACATTCGGCTAAATTTATCAGTGCATGTTGAACGATGCAGAGACATATCCTGAAGGCATGTTCTGTATGATGTTCGCTTCAACCCTGTGAATTCCAACAGAGAAAAATCTAACTTTACAGAAAATGTAAACATATTTGTTTTTCGGTCGTTTAATCCCTATCAAGTGTCGTACCTTAGACGCCAAAGCTATCACGTTACCGACGATTGGTAGAGGTGTCGGTCCGGGTATACCCATCCGCTTGAACGTTAAAAAGTCACGGCTCATCATGCTACAATAAGGATGTATATGGTGAATAGTTTTAATAATTTAATAAGATAAATACTATATTTAACTTTGTATACTTATTTGTTCGTATCTTCATTGCAAGGTAAAGTAACATATTTCGCGATTTGTATTGTCACTGTAAATGTGTATCAAATATGTGGACAAACATTATGTACCTCTGAAAAAAATCAATTATGTTTTAAACACAAGACTTTAGATTGAGTTTTATAATCCGAATTCCAAATATAAACTTTATAACTATTATAAAATATGGTCAGATACTTGAATGTTGAAATTTAACCCGGAAAAATGTAAAGTACTTTCCTTATGAAAACATATTAATACCGCGCCGCTTTATTTACGCAAAGACACCAATGAAGGGAGGATACAAGTAATTTTGGAAAACCCTAATAATGAAAAGGAGCTCGGAGTAATCACAGATAACAAACTTAAATTTAATGATCATATACACGAATCGGTAAACAACGCAAACAGGTTTATGGGAATAATAGAAGAATGTATACGTATTAAGACCGGATGTTAGCGCGCATGGACTGTCTTAAATGTGGGAGGAAACCGGAGTACCCGGAGAATACCCAAGCGATCGGGCAGGTGACCCAATACCTTTTTACCTCCGATCGGGGAATCACACCTTCCGCTTGATGTTCAATGTATAAATACGCGAACACACAGTACTATAAAACAACCAACATGATTATATCCCTCACTTCAGAATACACGTTGCATATAACACAATGTACGAAGAATAGTGATGGTTCACATACCCCATATCAGGAACAATATGTTATTTATAAACGTCACATGCAACAAAACCTGTCCCTACACTTTCCATTCACATATGCAGATATGAAAAACACAATCATATGAAAGCTATCTGCATGTAACCATGGGTAAATTCTTCGCTAAATTCATGTACAGCAAGTAAATTAATAGAGTACTTATTTTTAACGTATTGTACATAAGCATTAAAACTATCTTAATTTTCAATATCAGATTTATATGCACAAGCTGATATACATAGTGAACTTACAATTTAAAATTGAGATGGCTACCAGCAAGAGAATGACCCAGATAGGCACGGCTACACCGAGAATATCCATTTTGTCGTCTGCTGAATTCTTCCATAAATTCATATACAGCAAGTAAATTAATAGAGTACTAATTGTCAACGTATTGTACATAAGCATTAAAACTATATTAGTTTTCAATATCAGATTTATACTTACAATGTATAAATTAGGATGGCTACCAGCAAAAGAATGACCCAGATAGGCACGGCTACACCGAGAATATCCATTTTGTCGTCTGCTGTGTCTTGTGCTGAAAACCTGACTGTAACGCTCATGCGTCAGTTGATTCTTTTATACTGTATATGACATCACGTGAACCTTACAACGGTCTATTTTATAACCTTGCATCATGATCACATGATAATGCAACTAACCGCTCAACTAAAGTGTCTACAGACCTAGTTACGTAATAACTGACCCGGGTAGTGGAATTCATTGATATATCACAAGACGATCTTTCTCAGACGATTTACAGCGTTGGTGAGCAGTATGAGCTTTTATGCTATTGTGTTTGTGTGATAAGTGTGGTACGACGGGGTGAGGTGTACTGGTCTGATCAGCCAAACAGTTTACTTACAATGATTTAATTTATCGAGCGACACACGAGAAAACCGAGGGCCAAATTTAAATACCCTGTCCTTTCAGGATGTGAGACTATTTTTGTCCAAGCCTGAAACACTTTGTTAACTGTTCCCGGGGGTAGGTGTTTATTCGCTTTAATAACAGCAAGTATCACTTCTTTGCATGTATATATATATCACATGGGGATTTTTTTTCTCTTTTGTCCTCTTTTTGGGGACACAAAAGCGACCAAAATAAATCTGCTGCACCCATTGCAATATTTGGAACCTTTATCTTTTCCATTCTACTTCTAGGAACCTTTTATTTCCTAGTGCCTTGCTTGGCAACACCTCCATTATGGCCTTAATTTTGAGCGTTCGCCAAGGTGAGGAAGGCAATGGGTTCTGTCCTCAGGCCGGTACATACCAAAGTCCTTAAAAATGGTAGATGCTATTCCCCGCTTAACGTTCAGCATTTAGTCGAATGCAACAACTGATTCACCCGTTGTCAGTATAAGGTGTTAATAGGACGTTAAACAAAATGAAACCAAACCAAATCTATCACCGCAATTGTGATATTCGGGGGGAAACCGTCCATATGGTATCAACTACGGCATATTAATTAGTATTTAGGAGAAACAGCGATGTTACAATCTGTAAAAGGAAATTTCAAGATAAGAAAGTTGTTATAGGTTGAGATATAATTAGCAAAGAAAGTAGAAGAGTTAGAAAAGTTAAAATGAAATTACGACGTTGGTTCACTTCAAAAATAAATCAATAAGATGCCATGTTTTCCATATTGAGTTATTAACCGACACCTGAAAGTGTTGAATGACAACATCATGGCCTTTCCTGTCATCAGTTTGAAGATATCGCATGAGATGAGACATATTGGAGAAGAATTGGTTTGATTCAGTAGTCTTTCTATTCCCTAGGTATGATAGTCCCGATAACCAGAGTTACACTACTTGTTGCACCCACTAGTGTGAGCCGGGTTTCACTAACGGGTTTGGTTTCAATAGTGGATGTTATATAACTCGTTTGCAAACCCAGCATATATTTTGCATGTAACAACACAAAATATACATAATTACCAGGATTCTGAGGAGTTGCAACTTCACTCTCACGAAATTACAACATTATTTAAATACATGTCCGGAAAAGGGTTGTTTTCATAATTATTTGATATTGCTAGCTGTTCATGTGCAATATCCTGCATCGAACACATACTTGTCTGGCATGCGTATATTTGTTTTCCGTCGGTTCAACACATTCCAGTCACAATCGATTTGTGTTAATGATACATGTAATCATTTTGAGCTTGTACTAAACTATCTGCAACTTGAAGAATACGAGGAAAAGGTTATGATACATGATACAAGCCCTATACTTATATCAGCCTTTTGGGCTAGGGTCAGGGCTAATACTGTAGGAAGATTTCGGGTTGATACGGGGTAGGATTTTTAAAATGGCTATATGATAACTTGTAATACTAGTAGCTTATACGGTGTCATTCTCCGAATTTGGTCGCTCTTTTCGACATCGACATTTGGACTGAGTTTAATTTAATCTACTACGCTAATCAAATTCGTCTCGCACCCTGTGTCGATTTTCAACTCTCAAAAACGTCCTACACATTCATGTGATCGTGTATAGTGATAAATAGGACTAAAGAAATATGGGATGGTATTGAACACCCACACATGTGTGTTTACATTGCACTTGTTGTGGCTACGTATATGGCCTTGTGAGTACATGTAATAGGTTTATGGTTGAAAGAGATTTAACTGTGTTACCGCTATAGAGTAAATATGGGATGGTATTGAACACTCACACATGTGTGTTTGCATTGCTCTTGCTGTGGCTACATATATATATGGCCTTATATTTACATTCTTGGTGTGTGTTCTGTACATGAATCTTCAAACTGAAAACAGCTGCCATAACATGTTGACTATGAATACACTATGAGTTCAACGATTCTCGTGCAACCAGTCAGCTGATTTCACACACAATGACCACTTCATATTACTACGCATAGGACCGTTTCTGAGAAGAGTTATTTCCCCTTCTCTAAGATGACGTAGTTGCCAGAAATAATGGTAAATATTACAAAAATCATAAATGGTGCACCATTGTTATTAATTATTATTATTTCTAATTTGAAATTTTAAAAAACACTTATAATATTCCTCGTGGTCACAAACTTTTTAACAACCAACCGTCCGGCTGGGTAATCCCCGTGACATCAACTTGCACATTGAACTAAGAGAAATTTGTTATGACACAGGGCACTTCATCCACCAGCCTATCATCAATTACAGCTGCAGGTGTTTTGGTGAACAGCACATTCAACGGCTGTACATTTAACTTCAAAAGAGCTTTATGCCTACTGCCGACGGGTGCTCGGCCGGCGAGTGACCTGGATGGTTACTATGGTGAGCGATGATTTGAAATAGTGCAGACATAAACTTTTTTAAATATATAATATGCGGTGTTCATATTGCAAAACAAAACAATATCCAATAAGATCAGCTGTCAAAAATTAAAGGAAGATTAAGTGTTTATTATTATTAGATTCTAGATAAAAAAAAAATCTTTTTAACAAAATCAGCTGATCGGCGGAAGAAACAGAAATCGAACATTTGAAGTTTGTGTGTAGGCTGGAGTTCCGGCTGTTCCTTTTTTATGGTTTTCTGTCCGATACTGATATTAAAAAATTCCAAATTTACAAAAAGTGTGGTATATTGTTTTCTTTTAGTTCATCCTAACGTAAATATATGAATTGAATAGCGCTAACGCGCTCCACAGGATATGTAGATCCAGCTACTGCTATTCATTGCCGCAATGTACATGAACAAAAATCATTCAATCCCTATGTGAGTAATAGGTTTATGATTGAAAGAGATCTAACTGTGTTACCGCTATAGGGTCTATCCGTCTAGACACTCGACTATGTGCTGTCACTATGCTACATGCAAGAGTTTATTTTTATTTTTAGTGATTCTTTTACGTACCAAGGTTATTGCCTTTGCTTGTGGACTACTATTATGTATTCTAGCACGGGTATTTTGACTACTAGTTTAAGAATAAGGTATTTGCTGTAACAAACGAAAACTGCATTTGTAATGTTATTGAACGCTTTACAGAAAAAGACGTAGTTCTGCCTTTGCATACATTTCGGAACATTAAAGCAGAGTTAAACAATTTTCCACAGTAACCAAACGGTTGACATTTGTGACGTTATTCAGTTTTTATAAGTACCTTACCAATTTTGATATACTTTTTATTCTACATAGGTTTCGGAACAATTAAAGAACATATTTTGATCTTTACAGTAGCACTTTGACGAAGTGACTATATTTTGTTAAGGTTCGAGCGAAGACATACTATATTAGAACATTATGCACTTGGCATTTAGGAAACTGATTTAGCTGAACTGTTATAATGTTTGAGCAAGCTGCTGTAAACACTACATAGAATACGTTTGTCCTCGATTAAAAGGATTAACTCGTCAATCGCTCTTATATTATCGTTTTAATGCAAACCAAACCAAATAATGCAAAGCAATACTATCATTCAATTATAGCCTTTGGCAGAGGTCGATACCTGGATTTATCGACCCGAGAAAAGATATATTAACAGAGGACGCAGTCCGAGGTCAATATATCTTTTCTCGTGTCGATAAATCCAGGTATCGACCGAAGTCAACGGCTACAATTGTTTTATTATTTTCAAAACAGTAATGTTAGCAATCTTAATGGAATAAGCTGCTAGAAATAACACCCAATCTTTGACAGGACAAGAATGAGAAATAATCTATGATACTTTTCTAATTGATATTTTCATGAATGTTAATCAATTTGTTGTTTATGTAATTTCACTGTAACCTCAAGTTATCTCTCTCATCATCATCATCATCATCATCATCATCAAAGACACTCGCACAAACCCAAGGAAACACTCACACTAACTCGCACATCATCATCATCATCATCATCAATCATCAATCATCAATCATCAAAGTTTTCACAACTAAAACTTATAGTGTTAAGCAATATTTTAAACTAACTCTATAACCCTACGTCCAGTGTACCTAGAGCGTCAGTGCTCTGGCAATGCAATTAAAATCAATATAATAAAGGAAATGGAGCACCTGAGCCAAAGTATCTTCTTGCGGTTCACAAAAATTTAATGCTGAAACAACATATTTGAACAAATACGTAAAAATACATAGGGTTGTCTAGTTATTCATTTTGATACCGGAAGTTGATCAATTTTCAACTAGTGAGCAAGATTTAACCACTTTTATTGCATCTTAACCGGATAGATATGTGCGATATATTGTAGGCACTGACAAATTACGTCGACTCGGAACAGATTTAAGTGACGGAGAAACACGTAAGTAAATTTCTTAATGATACTAAATAATGAGTTTTCTTTGTGTAACGTGTTGATCTCTAGGCTGTAGGGTATCGCATACATATAAACAAGGTATACTGGTTTACATTAACACCATTCATGTTCACTCTAAGGTTTGTATGTCATAATTGACGACATCCAGGGTCGGTGTTGTACATAATTTACACTGGGGAACAAAAAAACTTTAATCTGATTTCCACGGCTGGTCTACATGTACCTCTGTCTTACACAATACACATTTTATGTATTTGATTGGGGTTGTAAGTGACGAGATGCCGGAGTAGATACAATGTACCATACGTACATGTATCTCGATTTCCTCCTCTTTACTCCTGTCAGTCACCGATAGATCACTTTAACGTTAACAGGGATTTTACAGACTTGATACACTTGAAGACGGTATTAATTTGATGTAGATTGCAGTTGACGTTGTTACAGATTTGATCCAGGGATAAGATACTTACCAATGTTATATATATATATGCTTTAGACGGTTAGATTTGTAGTAGGCAAATACTCTCGTCATTTACTGGACAAATTTATAGACGTGATGTAGATGCGCTTGATTTGACGATGTCATAGACATAACGCAGTCTACTATCCTAGACATAACGAAGTCTCCTACCCTTAACGATGTCATATACATAACGAAGTCTCCTACCCTTGTCGATGTCATAGACATAACGAAGTCTCCTACCCTTGACGATTTCAAAGACATAACGAAGTCTCCTACCCTTGACGATGTCATAGACATTACGAGGTCTCCTACCCTTGACTATGTCATAGACATAACGAAGTCTCCTTCCCTTGACGATGTCATAGACATAACGCAGTCTCCTACCCTTGATGATGTCATAGTCATAGCGCAGTCTACTACCCTTTACGATGTCATAGACATAACGCAATCTACTACCCTTGGCGATGTCATAGACATAACGAAGTCTCCTACCCTTGATGATGTCATAGACATAGCGCAATCTACTACCCTTGGCGATGTCATAGACATAACACAGTTATCTACTGTTGACGATATCATAGATATAACGTAGTCTCCTACCCTTGACGCTGTCATAGACATTACGAAGTCTCCTACCCTTGACAATGTCATAGACATAACACAGTTATCTACTATTGACGATGTCATAGATATAACGTAGTCTCCTACCCTTGACGCTGTCATAGACAGAACGAAGTCTCCTACCCTTGACGATGGCATAGACATAACACAGTTATCTACTATTGACGATGTCATTGATATAACGCAGTCTCCTTCCCTTGAATATTTCATAGACATAACGAAGTCTCTTACCCTTGACGATGTTAAAGACTTGATTTATGATTACTACACTCGATGATGATATAGACTTGACGCACATTACTACTCTTGATGATGTTATCGACTTAAAATCGACCACTTTATTTGATAAACAAACCTTCACTTACCTTGTCAGTAACATATGGTAGTTTGAGCATATTCATATCAACACAACAATATAAGCATCGTCTCCTTTGCAATGTAAACAATACGACAGTTGCTTTATTTAGATTGGGGATATATGTATACAATTCATAACATATTGTAAACAAACATTCTACATATGTATTCATCTTAATTTACATATACATGTTTATATATTTTTAAACTATATTTGCGGACATGCACAATAACATCATAGCAAGGAATAACGGAAGAGAAATCTAGAAAGGGATGATAACAGCCATCTTTATGACATAAATTTAACATCAAATAAAGGACCTTGTTTTTAATTCGATTTCTCTTTCGTCTGATTACCTGTATTTACATACCCCTGACTTTATCGGCGCTGCACATCATTACAAAATAAGTTTTTTTTAGCCATGTTTAGACTAGTACATAGGCAGTTTGCAGTGTTTGCTTAACAAAGAAAACAGGTGGTTTTTTGAAAGCTAGCAGAAAAAAAGTTTTAGATAATTTTTGTATTGAAACTCAAACTTAGCATATGGATATATATTTACCTTTTACGGAGTAGTCAAATATGTTGATAATCGCTCTAACGAGAAACAGTTATCATATCGTAACAGTTAAAATGGCATTTTACAGTTATATTGATACTTTAGGAGATAATTGCCTACGTTGAACTGGAATGAACCAAGATGTAAAATGGTCTAGTATCACCCGTTTCCTGTTACATGTGGTGTATCCTCCGATAACGTTTTATGATGCCTATTGAGTTACCATGGTTTCTTTCTTTTCGACCGTTTTTTATTATATGCTTCACTTTTTTTTCATATTTTTTAAGATTATTTTTATTTCTTAGCATGGAATTAGGTATTTAAAGGGTCGGGGCCCCGGGATCAATATCCGTAACAGTATGTGTCCCCTAGTAAGGGGACTTTCAGCACCGTATATACAATAGATATTAGACTCTCTCGTAAGGGGAATTTCAGCACCGTATGTACAATAGATATTAGACTCTCTCGTAAGAGGACTTTTAGCATCGTATATACAATAGATATTAGTCTCTCTCGTAAGGGGACTTTCAGCACCGTATATACAATAGATATTAGACTCTCTCGTAAGGGGAATTTCAGCACCGTATATACAATAGATATTAGTCTCTCTCGTAAGGGGACTTTCAGCACCGTATATACAATAGATATTAGTCTCTCACTCACTAACTATTTTCAACTTCTAATCAAACGATTTTTCCGCACATAACTACACTCATACATGCTAATGTGTATTTAGTTAACTTCATCTGGACATAAATACATATTGTTTACGTCGCTCAGTACCAGCACACTCCACCGTAGCAAGCAATCTCCAGGCGAGTGCTTATATAAGGTGTATTCGAATCAGACAAGTTATTAACATCAAAAAGCGATTTCACCGACAGACATTTACTCATTCGATTTCTTCTAGCTTTAACCACAAATAACTCGGTTTTAAGAGTCCCATGTCCTCAAGTTTTGGTGGTATCTGAAGAAAAAGTGCATATATTAACAAATTTATTTCAAATTCAAGTAAAGATGAATAAAGAATATCCATAATAAAAATTCTCCACAAAATAGTAAAACCGATATAATTATTAGGTGTTCTAAAAAGTAGAATTTAGCCACATTTATCATTTTGAATGTTAAAAAAAATCCTCGATTGCACTTACGTCAGTTTTGCTGCCGACACACAACCGGAAGTTACGCACGATATAAGCAGTCGCCATTTTAGCTTCCAGTAAAGCGAGTCTCATACCAATACAGTTTCGAGGACCGTGTCCAAAGGGGATTTAGTCCAGTGGGTCGTGGTTAGCCTTTTCGGATGCGGAAAATCTTAAAAAATAATGATAAAGCCGTTGACACAACTTAAAGCATTGTAAAGGTCATATAAACTTGTTTCCCATTTTTGATGTATTTCTTCATATTCTTAATGGGAAAATTTCAGACATGAATATTTTGAGGTGCAGGTTCACTGATAAGTTCTCAATTGCCATGTTGTGCAATAAATCTTAACTTGTTTCACTTCACAGATTTTTAGATAGGTGCTTCTTATCTCGTGTTTTTGGCGATTATTTAGGATAATTCAATTGACAATTTCGCACATAGATTCATATCATAATTAATTCTATATTTTGGTTATGGATATTATGACGTATAAATGTATTTTAGTGGATCATTTTAAATCCATTTTCTTGTTTTGGCATTTATTATATTGTATCTAACATAAATATCCATAAATGATACACAACCATAAGTATGTAACTGGAGGTTAATGGAGGATTATCTAAACGTCACCCTACTGTGAATCACAGTGACGACAAGGACAAAATAGAACACGGCATTCTGCATCAATTACACGTGTAATTAATTGTATAAACCGTGCTTAAGTGCTGGTAAAAACACTGAAAAGAAACAAAGTCATATTCCTTTATATAACAAATAGAAATGTGAATGACAAAAAAAACCTAAGAAAATCGAGGGTTAAGATCCCGATAACCACCAGGGCAAAGGAAGATTCTACATTTATTGATTTTGTTAAGATATCAAAAACGCTAATGTTAAACCTATACTCACTAATTAGAAGTAGCACAGGCGAAACAAGAGTAATGTCAAACATTTTCTTGGCGTACGTTACAAATAGATCATCCGGGTTACTCTGGGAATCCACGTGGATACCGAAAGCTGTGGAACTAATCACATCCATTGTGTAACCACCGAACAGCCTGTTTGGAGGAAATAATGGAGCAATATTAATCTCATTTTTTTTAAAAAGTTGATATCTATTATACTCGTCATCTTTTACAGGATGTATTATCTACGGTTGCCACTTTGTCGTCCGCTTAACATCTTGTTACTACTACACATTGTCACTTCTACATCCGGTCACTTTAACAACCTGTCATTATCACACCTTGTCAACTATACGTCTTGTAACTTTTATATCTTTTCATTATCACACCTTGTCACTTTAACAACTTGTCATTATTACACCTTGTCACTTCTACGTTCTGTCACTTGAACAACTTGTTGTTGTCACACCTTGGCACTTATACGTACTGTCACTATAAAAAACTTTTCGTTATCGCATCAACTTGTCATTATCACATCTTTTCACTTCTACGTCCTTTCACTTTAACAACTTGTCATAATCATATCTTGTCAATTCTACCTCCGGTCACTTTAACAACTTGTCATAATCACACCTTGTCAATTCTACCTCCGGTCACTTTAACAACTTGTCATAATCACACCTTGTCACTTCTACGTCTGATCACTTTAACAACTTGTCATAATCACACCTTGTCAATTCTACCTCCGGTCACTTTAACAACTTGTCATTATCACACTTTGTCACTTGTACGTCCGGTCACTTTTTCAACTTGTCATTATCAAACTTTGTCACTTGTACGTCCGGTCACTTTAACAACCTGTCATAATCACACCTTGTCACTTCTACGTGTGATCACTTTAACAACTTGTCATAATCACACGTTGTCACTTCTACGTCCTGTCACTTTAACAACTTGTCATAAACACACCTCGTCACTTTTACGTCCTGTCACTTTAACAACTTGTTGTTATCACACCTTGGCACTTCTATGTACTGTCAATATAAAAACTTTTCGTTATCGCATATTGTCACTTCTACCTCCGGTCACTTTAACAACTTGTCATAATCACACCTTGTCAATTCTACCTCCGGTCACTTTAACAACTTGTCTTTATTACACCTTGTCACTTCTCCGTTCTGTCACTTGAACAACTTGTTGTTATCACACCTTGGCACTTTTATGTACTGTCAATATAAAAACTTTTCGTTATCGCATATTGTCACTTCTACCTCCGGTCACTTTAACAACTTGTCATTATCACACTTTGT
>NW_018407333.1:165228-171183 GCF_002113885.1 Mizuhopecten yessoensis
TTTTAACAACTTGTTGATATCACACCTCGTTGCTTTTACGTCCTGTCACTTTAAAAACTTGTCATTATCACACCTTGTCACTTCTACGTCCGGTCACTTTAACAACTTTTCAGTATCACACGTTGTCACTTCTACGTCCGGTCACTTTAACAACTTCTTAATATCACACCTTGTCAATTCTACCTCCGGTCATTTTAACAACTTGTCATTATCACAACTTGTCACTTCTACGTTCGGTCCCTTTAACAACCTGTCATAATCACACCTTGTCACTTCTACGTTCTGTCACTTTAACAACCTGTCATTATCACAGCTTGTCAATTCTACCTCCGGTCACTTTAACAACTTTTCAGTATCACACGTTGTCACTTCTACATCCGGTCACTTTAACAACCTGTCATAATCACCCCTTGTCACTTCTACGTCCGGTTACTTTAACAACTTGTCAATATCACACTTTGTCACTTATCACACTTTGTCACTTCCACGTCCGGTCACTTTAACAAATTGTCATTATCACAACTTGTCACTTCCTTTAACAACTTGTCATTATCACAGTTTGTCAATTCTACCTCCGGTCACTTTAACAACTTGTCATTGTCACAACTTGTCACTATTACGTTCGGTCACTTTAACAACTTGTCATTATCACACTTTGTCACTTCTACGTCCGGTCACTTTAACAACTTGTCATTATCACAACTTGTCACTTCTACGTCCGGTTACTTTAACAACTTGTCATAATCACACCTTGTTACTTATACGTCCTGTCATTTTACCATCTGAACAGTATCACACCTTGTCAAATCTACGTCCGGTCACTTTAATAACTTGTCATTGTCACACCTTGTCATTTCTACGTCCTTCTACTATAACAACTTGTCAGTATCTCACCTTGTCACTTCTACGTCCGGTCACTTTAACATCTGAACAGTATTACATCTTGTCACATCTACGTCCGGTCACATTAACAACTCGTCATTATTATACTTTGTCACTTTTACGTCCAGTCACTTTCACAACTTGTCATTACAACACCTCATCACTTAAACGTTCACACATTCTGTCCTTTTCACACCCTATCACTACCACATCCGGTCAGTTTTACATCTTTTCATGGCCATTTAGTAACGTTGATATCTTGTTGATACTTCACTGAGTCATTACTACACTTTGTCACTTCTTTGGACGGTTATTATTATTATTTCTCTGATTTGTTTCATTTTCATTTAATGTAATCTTTATATCTTGTCACTTCCGCATGTCACTTTCAACCCTAAACATGACACTTGTTCGAAAGTACGTTTGATACTTTACATGCTGTCAAAATATACAACAAAGTCTAGTCGTAGCAATAATACTTCCTTAAATAGACCTGCTCCACATACATTAAGAAAGAAAATACCATTAAGCTTATATATTTACAATGATGAGCTGCACGTGATGTCACGCGAATCTTTTACAATAACATTAGTATTGTCCAGTGTATAGGATGATACATGTAAAAACCCTGCGTAGACACACTCGTTACGTATTGCTTTATCTGCTTTGATGTATACATATTCTTTGTTCAGCTGAATGACTGGCATGTCTTATGCTTTGTAATGGATATCTCATGGTATTTATTATATCCTATTAAACTCAATTAAGTAAAATAAGGTAGTGCTACTCATTTCATATGTACATATAACTACATATGTTGATTTTACTAAAAATATTGCAGTAAATGTTACCAGTATATGAATAAGATAATATCCTATGCATCCGTGCAAATATATAGTAGTCTGCAATTGTCATGTACATTACACAATATACTTATAGTATATAAACGTTTGACATATTAGTATCTATCCTGGTGAAGTATTGAATTATAACATACCTTCTCATTTCAACTTGACCGTCGTCCCCACTTTTAATGTTGTTCCTGCAGGTTCTTACTAGGGTTTCACACGCTTCCTTGATCAGCGGCGCCATCTATATTTTGAAAGTAGAACTAAATAACTCAACTTGGACATAACACCATTTTAAAGGAAATTAATCACACTTGACCATTGCTGAAACCAAACAGTATCAATGACGACTGTTACGTCAAAAAACATTTCAAACAACTTAATATCATCTACCTCATTAATATGTCCCGATGCACAGATAATTGATGAAATGACAGCTACTGTCGATTTTGTTCTTACCTTGCGCATTTTTCCGGAGGAAAACGTCGGAGAAATAACACTCCTTCCGTGTTTCCACTGATCTCCTTTGGACTTAGACTATATTCCATGTCTCCGCTGAAGTTATCAAGTGTCTGAAGTAACAATAACTGCATTAAACCTAGTGCAATCTATTCAGCAACATTTGTTGTGACATCATTTAGCGACAACAGTCCACTCTTCTTTCAATAACTAGAGGTGTGTGTTTAACGCGCATAGAAACTCAGAGAAGGAAGACAATTGTGTAAACCAAACTGTGTCCAGAATACCACCATTAACCCGAAGTTGTTTTACAGAGGAACTATATTAGGCTGCGTTATAATTTTGGCGTAACAATATTCAGACAGCCGCAAAAGTTGCACAACAAGATTACGGCACTCGTGAAGTATATTCAGATCAAGGCTTACGGATATTGTAGTAAAACGATGAGCATTCGTACTTTTTTTCATCTTAAATACCAGATGAAGTTTCAAACAATGTACCTGTAACACTAATTGGTCTGAAAAATAATCCGTTCGTCCGAATTAGTAACTATTCGCGTCGCGTTTTCAGAAATCTAGGTGAGTTTGAGAATAAAAATAATGTATTCTTAAATACTGATTTGCAATGAAATATACAAGATCATATCATATCTGATTAAACACGGAAGGTCGCTTTCCTGCTTACTGATCGCAACATCATGTGTCCTTCATACGGAGTAATGTGGTTGTGTCCTTCAGCAAGACATGTTACCGTCAAAACAGTTGAATACACTATGGTTGTATTTGATATTTCAGATATAGGATTTTCATGATTTTCTTGATCCAAAAATGGTTGATGGTAAAAACGTAAATAGGATTATTTTTTTTATTTTTTTTTGATTTTCTTTTGTTTATCGTTGCGAAATACAACAAATGATGTAATAATGTCATTGTGGGGCACTTTTAGCAGTGCAAGTCCTACAGGTACAGTCATACATACCCTCCTATTGGGAAAACTACTAAACTGTTTCACGAGAATTTCCCTCAGCATATCTTTGTCAGCTACCACTAGATTCGGACTCAGCATATCGAAATGTCTACAAATGAAAAAGTGTGTGCTTGCGTCAACATAAGGCATGTGCAAAGAGTCCTTCTTCAAAGTATATTTAAAACATCCGAAAATTTGACAACCTAAACTTGTTCACACTGTTGGAATAACTTCTTTGCCCCATATACTATTTTTAGTAATTTGTATCCTACGGACATACCTCCTTTAGGATCCAGTGTTATATGGGATTTTACCGTCTATATTACTTCTTTGACCCATAAAACATTTATAGTTATATAAAGATTCTGTAACGGGGTGTATTAAGAGAAGTTCATTTTATTTTCTTTCAAAGCTGGATACAAGTACATCAATGTGGAAAAAAACAGGATATGTTATCTTATTGGACAAAACGGACATTGTTGTAGATTTAATATCAATCAAGTTATGACTTTCAAAAAAGATATTATCAAAATAATACAATATACATATATGTAAGCCGCCATTAAAGGCGATAGCTCTGGCCAGTTAGTATTTGGTTTAACAGATATATTGTGTATTATGTTCTATCAACAGTTGTGCACGATAATGCCTGCAATTGGTTTATTAACTCGTAGACACACATATGTATAAATACATGTATATTAAAGATGCTTTTTTCACAGACATTTTGTTATGTACAAGTGTCACCTGAAATGGTTCACACAAGCATGAGGGAACAGGTAATACAATGGATGAAACCACGACGTTAGAAATAAAGCGTTATTTAACAACTTTTTAAATTTGCTTTTGCAATGTGATTTCTAAAATACTTAAAGAATTGTCATCAGAAATTCCTAATCCTATCAATGGTCCAATCAATCTGAAAACATTAAACGAGTTAGCCTGTCGAAATATCTTATTTCAGTACTTTGTATTACAGCATTTATTAGATATTATGTTACATTTACTATTTTCATTCAGCGTTAAAGTTAAATCACACTGATGTGTTAACTGTTGGTATCTTAACATTCATTTGTTGTCCTACATATCAGCAGATAACGAATCTCTGTCTAAAGCATTCCGAAACGCACATATATGTTAGAAATGTAGCACAATAGGAAAAGAGCCGATTAAGTCTTTCATAATGTCACGAATTAGCAAATAGAAAATATATTTCTAAGCTTTACAAAAACATACCCAAACACTTTGCCGTATTTCCGTATTGCATTTGTGTCAAAAGCACGAACACCCTGAAAAGAAAGAGAATACAATAAACACGATTAAGCAACATATTCAAATAAAGTACATCTAATTGAAATACATAGAACTAACCGAACAAATATATCGACATTACTTTTCACTACAATGACCGTATAACAGATATGCATTAGTAAAATAACAGTACTTGACGATTACAAAAAGTAAAATTGCGAATCATTTAATGTGTCTTTTTCCCATTTTTCAAGAGGGAACATTTTCAGAACGTTAAGCAAGAGGATCAGAATTGTGACCAAATGTTGTACCTCCCGCGTGATCCCCACCAGGTTTCCTATAATCGGTAGAGGTGTCGGTCCCGGTATTCCCATTCTCCTGAACGTCAGCAAGTCACGGCTCATCATACTATAACAGGTACATTACCTATTAACTAGGTTTAAACATGTAGGCATACGACATTATTGAGCACAGGACGAACTGCGAAAGTACAATTGTATATCAAAATTAAAAGGGAAAAAAGATGGCGGTGCCCAATTTTTGAATGGTTGCACGTCGAGGGGGTGCCACAGAGAGTATTCACACTGAGTTTAATTAAGAATGAAATTGGAATTCACCCCGAGCCAGGACCAGGAACATAGAATTTGAACAAAATCTCAATTTTGACATTTTTCGGGTATAGGGTCCAAGAGGGTGTAGAATTACGGACGCTGTTAAGTCGTATTGATTGTCTTCACATGGAATGATAGGGGCGGTTGGTAGATCCACTTAACATTTAATATAGGCACGACAGCTTTCATGTTGACTACACGGTTATCAAGTTGAGGGACTTTATGATTCCCGCGAAGTAGGGACTACCTTCCTTTACAACAGCACCTATTAGCTGCATCTGTCGCATACCACATTTAGACTTGCTCAAGTGCGGGCTTTATTCTTTAAACATAAAAGTTTGACTGATTTTTTCCTTAAATAAGAAGGCAACATCCGTATTCTTAAAAAATGTAAACTTTCAAATTTGTTAAGAGACCTGATTAAATGAAAAATATTATAATAGTATTAATTATTCATATAATTGAAATCAAATCAAATCACCAAATCCTAATTTTAAAGGATATTAGGTGTTCGCATGGACCCGTTACTACAATATGTTAAAGGGACATCACGTGAAAAGGCGGTTTTTTTTTAATGAATGTATGTATTGTATGCACTTCCACTTATGTTACCTCGCTATCCCCATATTCATAGTCCGTTCCAAATGTCCAGTTTGACCACTTGAATTGTTCGGGAAAGCCCGGCTAAAAATAGCGCCGATAACGTCACCTGATTAGGCAGCAAACACAAGTGGTGCGAGCGAGATGAAACGGTTTACAAAGGGGCCCTCAGAGAGGGGCCGTCAGGCAACTGCAACTTCTTACCGCACTATGAAACCAAGTTATATGATTTCTAATTCCGTATTCAAACTTATTGAACAGTAATTATTCATCATCAGAAGTTAATTGCACACTTGCCAATATTAAGAATTTAAATTTATTTAGCTTTTAACATAAAT
>NW_018407333.1:174817-180506 GCF_002113885.1 Mizuhopecten yessoensis
TACGTGACCAGCTCTGGTGTGTACTCAGTACTGTAAAAGATATAGATTTTGTGTTTAATCTTAATGTAATGTCTAATTACCATCTACTTCATGTTCTTCTTGGTGGTATTTTCAATTATGACTTATCTCCATATGAACTGGAGGACTTTAGAATAAAATCCATTGTTATTATTACTAAAATTCTTCAATACAGTGGCATTATGTAATTTATCCTTAGATATTTGAATGTTGTATACTGAGTAATATGATCACTAATTTACTTGTGTGTACCTCACGCTTCAGCAAGATGAATACATGAAATACATATATTTTTGTATTCATATTAGTAGGCAAGCATTTCCTACGTCTTTCCTGTTGATTAGTGCAACTCACTACCATTCATAA
Organism: Mizuhopecten yessoensis; assembly: GCF_002113885.1. Taxonomy (NCBI): domain Eukaryota; kingdom Metazoa; phylum Mollusca; class Bivalvia; order Pectinida; family Pectinidae; genus Mizuhopecten; species Mizuhopecten yessoensis. The sequence continues at coordinate 175,202 of NW_018407333.1, forward strand.
TATTGTTTGTATTGTATGAATTAATCTTGTGAGATGTATTACTACAACTGAAATCATTGCATGGTTGCGCTGTTACTTCAAGTTAATTATTATATTGTATGTTGTGTATTTCACACCACTGTATGACTATATTGTATGACTTCGTGCAACGTGTTCTACTCAATGTATGATTGTATTGTAAGACTTATGTAACAGTAATACTGTCTATAATAATGCTGTATAATTTATAGTGTGATGCTTGTAATACTGTTTATTACAATGTTGTATGATTGCTTAGTACGAGAAGTGTATTACTGTCTATATTATTATATGATAATGTAGTTTGAGGAGTATAAATATGTCTATTATATCAATGTGTGATGTAATGAATGATTAGTGTTATACTGTCTATCATCATAATTATCACCGTATAATGACTGTAATAGTATCTATTAAATTATTGTGTTGTGTTTAAAGTACTTTATGGTATGATGCGGGTACTATTATTATTCTCTTATGTGTGTGTCTGTCCATGTGCATGTGTGTGTCACTATGTAAGGGTGTGACCATGATTGTGAATGCATTTTCTTCTCTTTCAATAGTGTTGAATTATACGTGTGTTGTTCGTTATTTCTGTAACTCTTCATTTCTGGAGGAAATAAAGGAAATAATAATACAGCAACCAGTTAATTTAAAAGAAAAGAAAAGTTTACAAAATAAACATTTATTATGGCAAGATAACAACATACATGATCAAAATAGCACCACATTTTTCAACATTAATACTTCAGTTTACCTTACCTAATCACACTAAATATTATTGATACAAGAATCACAACCTAATCAAAGTTAAAATCATTGGCACTAAGCATTGCAAAGACGCTTACATGAAAAATTAAAAAGAACAATTTAAACTTTTATGAATGTACTGAGTATTTATTCATAAAAAAAACTACACTACGTATAATTGAGTATTATAAAAACTACACTAGATATAACAAGAATCACAACCTAATCAAATTTAAAATCATTGACATAAAAAAGCCTGCTTACATGAAAAATTAATATCGAGGAATGAGACAGAAAAATACTATTTTGTTAAATGGAATGTAATGCCAAAACTAAACAGATTTGAATGTTTGTCATTTAAGCCGATAAAAAAGCAGAGGTAGTATACAAACTGTAAGGGCTATGAAATTATGAAATGTTTTGAAATGAACCATACCTGTATGGGAAAAACTAAACTACATGTACATGTAATTGAGTATTATAAAAACAACGCTAGTTATATATATATATATATATATAGCGATAAATAGTATTAAATGTCCATGTGACGGTAAAAATATGAATAAAACAAAACACGAAGACTAGTACATGTATAATCGGCTAGCGCTTTCGCCCAATTTGGGGCTCTTCCGGCGATTTAAATTTATTTGTGACGTCATAAATGGAGTACACATAATGGGGACGTCTAGAAATTGCGACGTCTTAAAAAGATTACATGAATGTACTTGTATCAAATGCGTCAATGAAATATATATGGTAAAAGAAACGGAGCATATTACAAATGCTCAAATGAATACATTGTTCAATAGTAAAAGTTAAAAACATCTGATAGTTAAAATGAATTTCAAAGCACAATACTTAGTTCATCCGAACATATCAAACATACGGAATTAGTACATTTAAAATTTGTAAGAGGTGCTCGAAATTTCCCGCGTTCAAGCCCGGTTTTAGAATTTTAATAAACATGTTCTCTTTTAACTCTCTTGCAATAGTATCTGATGTGTTCATTTGGTAAATTGGTAAAACTAAAAACTGAAAATTTGAACACTGATGAAATTGTTTGTTAACTTATAAATTTCGTAAACTATCAGTTTTGGTTTGTTGACGATGAACTGCCATTCTTTGACGTAGTTCATTTCCAGTTTGACCTATGTAAAATTCAGAGCATCTCTTACAAATAACAGCATATATTACATTTCTTGATTTACAATTCATATTACATCTCATTTCAAATGTTTTGCCATTCTTAAAAAATTTTGTCACGCTGTAATTTACATTTATTTTTTCTTCAAATTTTGACTTGCACAATAAACATTTCAGATTCCTTGGTTGTCTTTTGCAATTAATCATTTTCTTCTTCTCCAAGACACGTTGCATGTTTTTGTTATTCTTTAAAATTTCTTCGTTAACTTTCATAATTGGAAACATGTGAAAATTGTAAGGGTTGAATGTGTCGTAACAAACGGTTTACTATCCTTTTGACTTGTATTGGTACTATTTGGTTCGTTAACTGAAATCGGACCCTTCTCCTTAGCTCTTTGAATACCGCTAAATATAATTTCGTCTGGATAGCATTGTTTTCTATGATTACCTACTAAATTATTTAATCGCTCCTCTAGCTTATATTTATCACTGACTATAGTAACTAATCTAAATGCCAAACAAAATGGTATGTTTCAGATCGACCGCGAGGCCTTTATGCCTTCTAGGGCTTCCTCAGGCGGATTGATGTTTATTCTATATATATACATATATATTAGAAAACTATGAACATGGTTTTATTTCTGCATATAATGAATCAAAACACTCAATGAGTGCATATCTACGCATCCACAGACTAGACAGGGTACAGAGTAATAAAGCACCCAAGCACTAAATCTACACGCATTGAAACACAACAAAAGATCTCACCTGAGTACCCCATTTAACACATCCTCGATTCATAAAAGATAAGTTTCAAGTTTATACTAGACAAGCCTACACATGTCTAAATTTCATGTACTTTAACATCCAAATGTCAAAAAGAATACAAATTTTCATACCACCAGGAGACAGATTTCACAAAAGAAAACATACAATAATCAGTATTTGAAAAAAACCAATGGAGGTAGAACACAAGTATTCTGTATGACCAAAACTACAGGTTGATAAAAATGAAACTGTCAAAATGAGATTTAAATGTTTGTCATATAACCCAATAAAAAAGTCAGCAGAGGTAGCATTCAAACTTAAACATGTTTTGAAATGAAAGGAATCAGTTAAACGTTTTTGAATGTATAAGTTAGCAGGGGTAGTATACAAATATTAGGGGGTTCCTTGAACCTTTTCCCTACCTTGAGCATGTCTCGAGTTTGTTCCGTCAGCCTGATCTGCCTGGATTCGAAGCCTCCACTACGGTAAGACGAATTCGCATACTAAAGTTATGGTAATTATTACTGAAAGAATGAAAGGAATAATTTACAATTTTGTGAATGTATTGAGTATTTTGAATAATATCATAAAAATCTACACTAGATATAATAATAATCACAACCTAATCAAAGTTGAAATCATTGACATAAAAAAACGCTTACAAGAAAAATAAATATCAAAAAAAGAGAAATGAGACAGGAAAATACTATTTTGTTAAATGGAATTTATTGCCAAACTAAACAGGTAAATCAAAGTTTACCATATAACTTTATAAAAAAACTAAGCAGAGGCAGTATACAAACTGTAACGACTATGAAATGAAAGGAACCATTTAAACTTCTATAAATGTATAAGTTAGCAAAATGTATTCCTTTACAGAAAGAATCCGCCACCGCCGTACCCACGTCCACCATCGCACCCGCCACCGCCGTTCCTACGTCCACCACCGCACCCACGTCCACCGCCGCACCCACGTCCACCGCCGCACCCACGTCCACCACCGCACCCACGTCCACCACCGTACCCATGTCCACCACCGCACCCACGTCCACCACCGTACCCACGTCCACCACCGTAACCGCCACCGTACCCACGTCCACCATCGTACCTACGTCCACCACCGTACCCGCCACCGCCACCATACTAATATTTCTATTTTATAGTGGCGAAGGGCAAGCGTATCACAACCATTAGAAAGCACGTAGCGCTTATCATCAAAAGGTGACAGCCCCGATGTGTTGATTGTATATACATGTAACTGATGTTTATCTGATATAACTGTATTCATTTCACACATCTTGTTCGTCTTATCGAACAAAAAATTCACGTACATATCGTTTCGTCTTTAAAATATCCCGGGGTTTTGTTTGTTTGATGAATCATGACAAGGGTGAGTTGGCATATACCGGTTTGTTCAGTAATAATTATTTTTTTGCATTCTCAATGCCCACCAAATTCTCGCTAAATATCTTGAATCGTTCAAAGATGGTTTTGCGCAATATTTTTTCATTTTATTCTCAGTATGAGCTAACTTTATGTCTACTCGATTCCTAACATTTTCCATTGTTTTACCGAACACGACATTGTTTATGAGCTTAAAAAAGTTTTTCTCAAAGTCATTTTGCGATTCAACCCTTCGTTGCGAATCAAATGAGATGTATGGCCTTAGATAAGGATGTTGTCTAAACTCTAAAATTTTATGAATTTTGGTAAGCTTCATGCCGGGATCTAGATACAGCTGCAGATTCCTATAATGACAGATACATTTTGTTTTATTTTCTAGAGTTTGAATTATTTTTTTTCCGTTTTCACACGACCTTGTAATTTTATATTAGAATGGCTACCATGTATTGTGTTCCAAAGGTCTCTAGTATGGTGGCTGATATATGACATTTCGTCTTTTCGCTTTGTCGCCCGCGAAATAACGCCAAGCGAAATAACGAAATAACGAAATAACGCCAAAGCGCCAAAGCGAAAGGCGAAATAACGCCAAAGCGCCAAAGCTAAATAACGAAATAACGCCAAAGCGAAATAACGAAATAACGCCAAACCGAAGTGAAAATAACGCCAAAGCGAAGAGATAAAATGGCGTCTTTTCTCCCTCCTTTTGGCGTTATTTCGTTATTTAGCTTTGGCGCTTTGGCGTCTTTTCGTCTTTTCGCTTTGGCGCTTTGGCGTTATTTCGTTTTTTCGCTTTGGCGCTTTGGCGTTATTTCGTCTTTTCGCTTTGTTGCCTTCCGGTTCTGGATATTAAAGAAACGCTATCTTCGTGATTATGATTCCCCAATGACTTTGCTAGTGAAATGGAAATTAAAATGCACATGTGACTTATGTTTCAGCATTTTAGGAACCATTTTACAACAACAATGATTAATATATTTATCATTGTTAAATTAAAGAAAACAAATAAATTATTGTGTCCTTCTGTTCATCCATCCGCCTGTCTGTCTTCTGTAGGTATGCTGTATGTATTCCAACCAACAGAATATGCTATTGTTATTGGCTGAACAATAAGAAGCATGTACGTGATTACACGTATATGTATACTATATAGAATAGGAGGTTGTTTATACGATGAATTTCGTCGATGAAAATAGTTTTGATTTGTTCTGTTTTATGTTATTTT
>NW_018407333.1:185302-200497 GCF_002113885.1 Mizuhopecten yessoensis
ATTTTGAGCAAAGGTATGGCTAGGAAAGCTGCTGGTAGTAATTTGTCTTTCCATAACTTGAAACTTGCCTACAATAGAAATGGTGAAGATGGACTCAAAAGTGTATTATCTGAGACATGTGTAAGTGTAAGAGTAACAAAGTCTGCTAAGATCATTCAAGCTGTGTCAAATTACTTTTCTGAGCCCTAAAGTTAAGCAATTTAATAACAAGTAAACATACTGTGAGCATGGCTTGCACATATCTAAAACTTTACACAGTGATTTACCCTTGTCCGTCTGTAGGTACGTATGTACCAGGTATGTCCATACGTCCATCCCGATTTGGTTCAATTTTAAGTGTAGGTCCATTTCTCAGATAGTAGACATTGTATAGCAATGATACTTGGGTCAGTTTATAGATCTTCGGTAGTACAACGTGGTTCACTGCTAGCTAGGTCACTTTGATCTACAGTTTACGCATGACTGACTCCGGTAAAATTTGCTTTTAGGTTTATTTCTCAGATAGGTCCATTTCTCAAATGCTATACAGGGCTTAGCATTGATGCTTGGCTAGTGGGAAAATTTTTCATGTGTTGAACGTCGGAATAGGGGAAATAGAGCTAAACCTTTAAAATCCTTCTTCTACCATAAGGGTTTAAGGGATTTTATCATAACTTCGTGCGAAGTGTTCTTTGGCCCAGGGGATTCAATTTTGGATTGCTCAATGTTTTTGTACAATAATTGCAAGGTATCCGTTGTGAAGCGATTGAGGGAATTTTCTCTATGTCAATTGCCTCGTCCTCGTTTCAAGCGACGTATGGCGAGTTAAATTGAAAGGTCGAGAAAACGTTTTACCACATATTCCACACAACAAAAAACCTGCAAGGTGATCTTTAAGATGGTTCACTCGATTTTTTTTCACAAATTTGTTTGTGGCATACTTCACACTCTTGGGTTGTTTCTTCATTTGGCCCAGTTTCAACATCGCTATCTTTCACCAACGTGTTCGGTTTTTTAGTTGGTGAGGTATCTAGACTGTCTAGTTTTCTCTTCAAGTCTCGTAGTGTTTCTTCAACTTCTTCATCTCCTCCATATTTCTTCAGTAGACCAGCAAGAAATCCGTCTGCCATGGTGAACAATTTAGAACCTGTATGAAATCTGCCTTGAAACAGCTATACTTATAGTGTGTGGGCGGAGCAAGTGGGCATGTCTAAACTTTGAATGACAGCCATTTCTTCTTCAGCTTCTGTTTATTGATGCGAGTCATGAAATGATGAGGTGTAGTTTTCACATATAATCTTTACCGTCCTGAGTTGTTTCAGGATTTGAATCATTTTTTTCTACCGGGTTATAGTCATTAGTTTGTTGTTTTACGGTACTTGGTGGTTCCTTCCTTTCATTTTATTATTGTTTACTATCATACTCTTCGTATTTAGCTCCCGGAATTAAAACTAATTAGTTTTCCATTCTAAATATGCTTTAACAAATAAAGTTAACAAGCTTCCTTTGAGTGACAATAATCTCTTCTGTCTCTGCTTCGACTTAAACTTTACGAATAGCCAATTTATGTCTGATCAATTTATTTTTATCGCTTTTACTAATTGGTATATTATCCATGACAGCATTATAGATTATTTCGATTAAAAACTTTAGCTGCTTATAAGCCAATGACTCCAATATAATTTTTTGTTGTTGCTTTGAAGCAGTATTAAACAATTCAGCAAATTCTTTCATTTTCTCGGATCGTAAACAATGGCGTCTTCTCCTGGCAATATTCGAGTGCATAATGGTGTAATTTCAATCGAATCTTCTTTAACATTGAGTTGTGTTCCATGTGGATTTATATCTATCAATAAAACACCGTAACGTTTAGAGGTTGCTTTACGATAGGCGTAACAGTAATGTTTTGGTGATATGAAATAACGCAGAACATCTTCATTCGATGCTGGCTATTTACTCTATCGGCCATGCAGTCATCGATAACTAGTAACTTATGCCCGCTAATCTGCGTCTATTCTTTAAACTGTTCTTCATCAGACAGTCCCTGATGGAAAGTTACTTCTTCCAACTTTTGCTTAATTTCGACAAAATAATGATTTTTGTTGGAGGCTGTTCAAACATTCTATCTACATATCTAATATCTGTTTTGTTAGATTTGTTGAACCAGATCCTGTTGGTCAACATATCCTAATTGTTGTGGGAGTTTGAAATTTGATCAAACTTTCTTCTGCCCACCATTTATCTTCCATGACTCAATGTAGAATGAACAGACATACACAAAATAGCACAATATATATTCCATTATTTTATTTCGGAACATTTCTGTTTGATATCATTATAGTGAATACAAAGGGGAAAAGAGTTTCCATGTAATTATATACAATCCTTTCATTTTTAACATAATCACTATCAAATATATGTAATATAGATTTCATAGTCATCCCTCTACATTGATTAAGCAGGGGGGAAAAAAATATGGTCCACACACATTCGAGGTTGTGCTCTGAATGCGCTTATGGTTATATATAAAATTGGGGAAATTAAAGTCGAAATATTCTGACGAGTGTCCATAACTGTCAAAGAATTCTCCTTTATTCTTTGATTCCATGTATACAGCTAGCCAATGCTTTCAAGGTAGGTTGCTATTATCTGTATTTACAATAACACTGTTGGGCCACGTATGTATATTTCGTGGTATCTGATCGCTCACGTTGACACCTAGAATCATTTTTCTCATCACAGGATCACATTCGATAGCGCATCGAAGTTGATGTGTGTTCATGACTGTGCAATAATGTCTCTAAAAGCGTTGATTTAAAATATCCTAGATATTCAGCATAGATGATACAAGTGATTGTTTCTGTGAGAGCAGTTCCGAATGTGGCTTCTAGTCTTACGTTACCCTGCTTTAATAGGGTAAGGTATTGACTGTCTTGAAATATGGGTTCAAATTGAATGTGTACAGTGCATAACCGCTGGCTATATCATCTCTATCAATATTCAATCCACAATCATTCAATCATTTACCACTGGTTTTAAACATATCTGTTAGAACGGGAATGGTAGTCTGACCGCCTGTCGAGGAATAATTTAGTTTTAAAGGGGAATACCATCCCCAAATAAACCAACAGGTGTAATATTATAATGTTTAAAGTACCATGGATTTTGACCATAATCTCCCGTAGCAGCTGTAGACTATACAAATACTACAGTGATGAAGTTTGGTCTCATTCCTTGAAACATATTGTCATATGTGTAACTGGACGAACCCGTTGGTATAGTCATCTGTTTAATGACAGATTGTGTGAAGGGGTACTTTGCATTATTCGTATTTAGAGCTTGACTCTGTGCATATATAACGACAGGGTTCACTTTGACTTTATCCACACGTAAACATATGCTCTCCAACTCAATTTTATAGCTAGCGTTAGCTGCATCTGTCACAAGGCAGAACCCTGGTTTAGATCCGTACATTTGTACATTAACATGTACTTGATTAAGTAAATATCTATCTATTTTGAATAAATCGTGATACAGAGGACCTTGCATGTCACAGGTTATACTACCCTCAAACATATTTGCTCTAGACAGAAGATTCAAATTAGATCCTGTCCTCACACCTACATCATCCATTTCCCTTTCAGTATCTTCGTACCATAATTGCGTGGCAGGTTAAGACGTTTGGCGTCATAACGAAAGTTTAACAACGATTGAATGTAAGCTTTATATGCGTAATGGTTCGTTGTAGACACCACAGGCTTTCCCTGTAACGCCACATCCACTTGTGAAAACATGGCAGGTAGGAACATTTACAGGTCCAAAGTTCTCATTCACAGCAATGTTGGTTCCATCGCCCTTTTTTGTTTTAGCTTTCACCGATATCATTGTGATTTTCAGATCGATGTATTCTATACCATTCTAACCGGAAATGACGAACTCGATGGGGGCTTCGCCGACGACTTGCGATGGGAAGAACGTCTTGATAATATATATTCTCTACAGCTGTCTGTGTTGGAGAAAATTCAAAAATGGCGAGTTGTGAGGGTTGATCTTCTGTGAAAAAATCACTGTTTACTGCAGCCAGGATGGTAGAGATTTCTTATTATTACCTTAATGCGTCGTCGTTTTTTGTTGTTGTTTTTTTGTTATAGGTTTCTTTTTTATCGCAGGTTTCCTTTTGGTCACTGGTTTCTTTTTTGTGGCAGATTTCTTTTATCACAATTTTCTTCTTGGACTTAGCTTGTCGTGTGATGTTTACAGTTCGACGTTTCTTGTTCGACTGATGGTAGGGTGTATTCTGCTTTCTTTTATCTCGGATTTGGCTTGAAGTAGATTTACATCAAGGTTGTGTAATGCTGTAGTTTTCTGACTTTCAACATTATCAATAGGAATCATGAACTTCTTAGTGTTGGTATATATACCACCCCATGCTGTTTCACTTCTCGATTGACATCGATATATTGATTAATTTTGGCACTAGTGACGTTCTTGTAATACTTCATCCATTTTTCCACATTGGCAACGTACATGTACATGTTTGAAACATTCATGAGTAAAACGGATATGATTTGAAATGTAGTGTTATCGTCACCGATTGTTTCAGAAATGAAGGAATTTCGCCTTTCTCATTTGTTATATATATTTCAATGTCTGATTTATTTACAGGTTCATATTGAAAGATTGTGAAAGATTGAGTCCAGTTATCTTGCTTTTCCTTTTCACCGTCGACGATAGATCCAACACTTACGTCGCAATGTACGTATAAGTTTTCCTTTGACTTACCAGTTCCAACTAAGTAAATGTCTGCCAACCCTGCCTGCCAGAGTCCGGGTAGATGCAGGAGAGATTGTAAATGAGTGCGAAAAAGATGTGGCTCATTATCTGGAAAATATTCCTTGTTCTTATTACTGTTGATTGTGACGTAGTGTGTCATGATCAATGTCTACAGTATCAATAACGGCATCTGCATCGACATATGAACTATATTTGGCAGGCCAACCCAACCATTTTACTAGCAACTTATCTTGCGCGTCTTGATTTTCTTCTCTATGTAAACTAGTGAGTCCATGTTCTTATCAACTCTCTGTAATTCTTATTCAGAAAAGTTACCTTTGATAACTTCGTTTAGAAAATCAATCAACTGATATTGAGAAATACCTTGTAATAGATATCGTCTGTGTACCTTAATTATTTATGATAACCACTGTTGTTGATAGGCTCGCTTGAATAGTTGTTTTGCGTGAGATATTCGAACGAGACTTCCTATTTTGAATCTATACTTGATCCCGTATTTGATGGGGAGCTTAGCTGGTTTCTTTGATTGATGTTTCATCGGTTTCTTTCCTAAGTACAGATATTCAAACATATCTGCCTGATTTTCTTTGCTGACATGTTGTTTTATTACAGTAGTGTTTATAGTATGTGGAACGCTGTCTGTGACGTTGTCCATGGGTATTAACTTTCCACAATTGCACAGATTAATTGCAAACTCTCCGACACTGACAATATTCTTTTTAAAAGTTCTAGTGATAAAGTTATTGTCTTTCCTTCTTATTTTAAATAAACGCTTACCTTGTTTTTCAACTGTTTAAAAGTGATTTCTTTATGAAGTCCTAAATAACAATCCACTTGGTAAGAAGAAACGTTAAGTTGAAATATCAGCGTTCTTGACGACGTCGCTGAGAGCTTGAGCCATGTGAGACAGTGACATGTCCCTGATCATATCTCTGACTTATATAGTTTATACTGGTGTGAGTAAGGTGGGAGCAAGGTGGGAATAATAGGTGATCAAGATGGGAGTAAGGTGGGAGTAATGTGTGAGTAGTATGTGAGTAAGGTGTGAGTAGTGTGTGAGTAAGGTGTGAGTAGTGTGCGAGTAGTGTCACGATCACTGCGGTCGGTGTCAGAATCTTTGTTGTGTATCCCAAATTCTTGTACTGGGACCTACGGAAACATGTTTCGGGAGGGTTTCGGCTACGTTGTCGAATAGCTTACCATCTGCTATTAGAAAGTCAAATACCCTGGACAAGTTCAAGAGGGACATCAAAACTCACCTATTCATGTCTGCATTTTAGAAACCTTGCAAAGACGTCATGTAAATACCACCCTTTTATTTGTTCAATTATTTGCACATTGCTTGCTTGCTTGCTTGTATAAAAGTGATTGTAAGCCTTTGTTTTTTGTTTTCACAAATATAACCATTACTATTATCCATATGTTGTAAAGCGCTTTAGAGTAATTTTACAAATCATATAGGGCGCTATATAAATGTTGTAAATTATTATTTATTATTATTAGTGTGTGAGTAGTGTGTGAGTAATGTGTGTGTAATGTGTGAGTAATGTGCATGTGCGAGCGCAGACACCTATAAATCATCCCTACTATGGGGAACTTCATTTTTTATACTGTAGCGAGGTGGTTTTACAAATAACCAAGAGTTCTTTAAGATTCATATTTATTTCATTTCCACAGCACAGACATAACATGGTTCAACATCCTATATGTGTAATGTTAGATACATACTCTGTGTATGGCACAGAGCCAGGAATTGGGAAACCGATGTCATCAAACCGCTTATCACTTTGTACTGAATATTTCGATTGTCAAAAGATGTATGTGTCTGTGTCCAAATCAAAATGTCAGCTCTTTCACAAAATCTTTCACAAAACCGACACAAAGAAATCCCGCAAAAAGTGACAAACATATAACTGACCAATAAAAACCGAAGTCTATATAAAATATCTGACCTTTGAAAAAAAGAATATAAACTATAACACACTGGACCTTACAGAACCACTCTATGGGATATTATACAGGTACAGACAGGTATACATCACAGGTAAAGATCACAACACAGGACATGTACGTCATAATATCAATATAAAATACAATAAAATATGACTCTGCTACATTACGACTATACGATCCTTTTCTGGATGATTACCACAGTAAAACTATGAACATTTGCTGTTATCAAAACGTTGTCAAAGTCAATACAGCCTTGCAAATAGTCTATGTCAAATTAAAAAAGATCTGCCAGCGATAGATTAAATCAAATCATTTTTTCCAGATTGCCAATACACTTCTTTATTTATTTTTAATATTATTGTCTTCGGCGTAAGGCATTTAAAATAAAATATTGTACATCAGGGCGGTCGATTGTTGAATAGCCCGGTTTTTCGCACTATATGCACGATGTGCGCACGGTAATTTAGGTGCGTTGTGCGACCACACGGCTGCATAATCTAAATAAAGGCCAAGACAGTGATCGTGAACCCTAAAACTTGAAAGTCAGTTGTCCATCATAAACTATAAATAATTTATGTATCACTTCCATGAATTATGACGAAAATCGGCTAAATAGACCACAAATTACAACCGCGATCGTCTTATAACCTATCAGAGGCCATAACACAAATTACAACCGCGATCGTCTTATAACCTATCAGAGGCCATAACACAAATTACAACCGCGATCGTCTTATAACCTATCAGAGGCCATAACACAAATTACAACCGCGATCGTCTTATAACCAATCAGAGGCCATAACACAAATTGCAACCGCAATCGTCTTATAACCAATCAGAGGCTATAGCAGATATCTTGATGAGATGTTCAAGGGGACTGTTTAAAGGATGAATTAACCCTACATATCACTCTAAAAACGTTTCATAGTAGTCGACCAGATAGATATGGAGAAAATGTCCCGACAAGTCTTGATATGACTAAAACGGGCAACTCATCGTAGGAGACTGAACAATCTTAATCAGGTGCACCGTTACATGTTGTACCGATCATATATATAATGTTGTATTGAGCGCGGCTTAGTAGTTAAGGGGGACAAGTTTCTATCTGCGGACAGACAGAAGGACAGATAGATAAACAAGATGAATTCAGTATATCCCCCATCATCGTTGTGGATGTATAATAAGGAACAAGATGTATTATCATGCAATTCAATTAATTGCGCGTTATTATACAATGTAACTATTTTGTACTTTTAAGCAATGCGGTGATCATTAAATACCGCATGTTTGATAGTAAGGTAAATCACAACTAACTCACTTTCTGTAGTGATATTCGGAAAAATCGGACACGTTGTGATTTTTTCTACTCGTATGTTTATAAACTGTTCATTTTTGTGTAAGATCGCTGTTGCGGTATTAGGACAAACGGTTAGCATTTGATTGTGTTTTTCTGTAAACATGATTACGAGCTAGGTTAGCGTGTGTAAAATATCTTGTTCAAATAGATAAATATTCAGACAATATGTCATATATTATTTGTTCTGTAAACATGATTACAAACTAGATCACGGAACTGGTGACACACAGGTGATTGATTGCACAGATCATGCCAAGTGTGGATATGGTGCAGAAAACAGATTTCTCTTACGTAGTAACTGATGGGACCGGTCTATTATGTGTCGTTTTAGTGTCTTCCCTGTTCCCGCCGTTGTCGTTTCGACGTTGCGCTCGTATTTTGCCCGCGTGAGTTAACATAGTCATGAATTGATCAACTGCTACATCTAGTTTGGTATAATTTATGGACTCTTACAAAAACTGGATATTAATATGATCATCCAAATTATATTTCTATATCACATTATGTAAAACCAAAGTGCCACACTTTCAAATGAATACTTTAGGTTTTCAAAGGCACATGTATATGTAATGGGTTTTATTTTGATCCAACCGATTGTGGATACACCGATTATCGTTACTCCATTTTCAAGTAGACAGACCTTTTTATGTCTGTACCATTTCCTATTCCACTTTCCTCAAGTATATAAAATTGATTACAAACATTAAGTTGTGTTATTTCTTAGATCTTTATTTCCTATAGTTGTTCGAGAGAAATTTAAAGTACCCATCCATGTTCTTTTGAAGGTTTCTAATTTTTCCAGTTTGTCTGGGTTTTGATCCTCTCCGACTCCTTACGGCTGTTTTTGTAGATTACCCTTTTATTTGTTGTTTAGGTTGACGGAATATACGTCGCTTCAGATTTCTTACGTGTGTGCCAGCTTTGTTTGGATGGGGGACATTGTCTTGTGGTAAGCCATCCATTTCGAATTGCTTATTTTCTATATGTGGGGGAGGTCTGTTATGTAATGGGACATTGTTTTGTGCTTTGCCATCCATTTCGAATTGCTGATTTTCTGTATGTGGGGGAGGTCTGTTATGTAATGGGACATTGTTTTGTGGTAAACCATCCATTTCGTATCGCTTATTCTCTATATGTGGGGGAGGTTTGTTGAATATGGGGACATTATGTTCTATGCCACTCATTTTCATCATCAGCTTATTCATGTTAACTTGATGCTGCCAAAGTTCTAACAGATGCTGATCATTCTTACTGAGAATTACACCTTCCGACTGTCTATGCTTCTGCTTTCTGTCAAGGATGTTCTGTATTTGTTTCGGTTTATCGATAATTACGGTATTTCTTTGCTGATTACGTTTTCGTGTATCTGGCGGTTCGTTTGGTTCTCGCCGGTCCTTTGCTTGCTGCTGATTTTGATTTGGACTTATTAGGCGCTTGTCGTTACGCAATTTTTGGTCCTGCCAATTTCCATTCAATTTTTGGCCAGGCAGAATTAATGCACCGTTTTCGAATCGCGGCGAAAGGAATGGTGGTTTGAACGGTTCGTGTCTCTTCCAAGTCTGCCATTTCAACATTTCACTTTCTCCTTGTGGTTGCGGGACCTTTTCTTTTTTGCTTTGTTCCTCGATTTCTTGTTCGCCCGGAAGAAATACAGCGATTTCTCTTATAATGACCCAATCAGTTTGATTGGCTGTTATTTCAATCACTATGCAGTCTATATTTCGAGGAAGTGAAATGTTGGACTTTCTGGTGTCAACATCACCGTCAACAAAGTTAATGATATTGACGAGATTCTGACAAGGTTTGTCTATCTCGATGGCGGTAGATACAAGCAACCTTGCGTGTTGTAACATGTCGGAGGTCTTTGTCACTTCGCCAGAATCTATGAATAAACGGCTTATGTTCTGAGGACCTTCGAAAGTTATCCTAAAGTAATCACCTTGTTTAGGGTTGACCCCCCAAAAATATTTGTCAGATAGGTCATATGCATGCATGGGTTCATAATCAGAATAAGTGTCGATTTTTGAATCAATCATTGCGGAGGGATTCACATGATAAAACCGCTTTCGAGAGTATTGATTTAATCCAAAGCGGTCTTTAAAATGCCCGTCATATAAGTGTTGTTCCTTGTCTGTTAACGATGACACGACTCCTTTGTGCTGGAATAATGATCTCTTAATTTGAATATCTTTCCATTGGGTTTTGATGGTTTTCAACGCCTTAAGCAAAAGGTCACCAGGCTGTTCATCGAAGAACATCAATATATATTCCGACAATTCTTGAAGATCGGACGATCGTAACAACTTTCCAATAAATCCTAAAAAGGAAAATTCGAGACAGTACCAAAAAGTGGTCGATTTTGATTCTATGAAATTTATAATATCGTCGTAATAATTGCTAGCTGCAATGACGTCATCCTCCAGTTGAAGATAATACCGTGATATACCTTTACAATACGAGAACAGATAAGCATAATCGATATTCTGTTTCGAACGCCAGGTCACTCTTGCTGCAGTGTCGTTAAATGTCCTCTTAAGCTTGGTGAAATCTGGATATATACTTTGATCGTGTGGATGTACAATCTGGAGGAATCCGTTCTTTATGAGTCTGGGATATTTTCCAGCCAGTTGTTTGCTTCTAATTGTGGTCCAGGTCTCGTTCCTGTCCACCATAAAGATGACGACAACTATAGAACTTCGCTGGGAAGCTTTTGAATTAATTATCAATGAGTAAAGCGTTTTCTCAAGGTAGTCAACGCCGCGTCGCTGGACCGTTGGAATCCCGATCGTCAACTCACCTACAATGTGACGAATTGACTTATGAGCAATACAGATTAAATTATACAACGTACAAAGCGCTCTTAATTGTTATGGTATAAAGTTCAGCCCCTCGAAGATTTCTACAGAATATAAAAAAGTGTACAATATTTTTCAGAATGGAGATACAATATCATAGAAAGGTGTGTTCATGAGTGTCCATTATTTTAAACTGTTTGCTCTTAATTTCTTATACAGACAATCAGCACCGTGACGTAGCCGTACATTGTATTCACAAGTCTAACTCAGTATTATAGTGGGGTTTTATATTTATGATGCATATTCGCAGTTAAATGAATATCTGTATTAATAGTTACCGTGATATTAAGCATGCCGGGAAAACGATTCAAAATACGTTTTATAGAGAGGGTATCCAAAAAAAGTATACATAGAGAAAAACTGAATGCAGTAAATCAAAAGAATGTCTTGATAAAGTGAATATATTTAAATACATATATAGACATACAGTGTATATAGTGGATGAAAGGATATCTAAACATATTTTATTGAGGAGACATTTGAAAACAATGTAACTATACAAGTGGAATACTTAGAGTTTTGAGGGGATTTCATATTACAGGTTACAGACAGGATATCTTATACAGGGAATCTGAATATAGTATATAGAGAAGATATCTGATAAGGAATTAGAGAGAGTATCTGATTATAGTGTATAGAGAGGATATCTGATAAGGGTAAAGTGGGGTATCTGATTATCGTTTATAGAGAGAATATATGATACGGGTTTAGAGAGAGTATCTGATAATATTATATAGAGATAATATTTGATTAGGGTATACAGGATATCTGATTATAAGATATAGAGAGGATATATGATAAGGGAATAGTGAGGTATCTGAATATAGTATATTAGAGAATATCTGATAAGAGTATAGAGGGTATCTGATTATTGTTTATAGAGAGGATATCTAATAAGGATGTAGAGGGGATATCTGATTATAGTATATAGAGGGGATATCTAATAAGGATGAAGAGGGGATATCTGATTATAGTATAAAGAGAGAATTTCTGATAAGGGTATAGGGGGATATTGGATTATAGTATAAACAAAGGATATCTGATAAGGTTTGAGGACGGCCTCCCCTGTGTGCAAGATGCATGTCTGTAGTGAACGCGTGTGTTTTAGGAGGCTGCGATATGCTGGTGTTTGTCTCCTTGTGATAGCGTGGAACTGATGCCGACTGATAAGGGTTAAGAGGGGGTAGCTGATTTTAGAATATAGAAAGAATATCTGATAAGGGTATAGGAGGATATCTGATCAAAGTATACAGAGAGGATATATGATAAGGGTATAGAGGGGGTATCTGATTTAGTATATAGAGAGAATATCTGATAATGGTAAAGGGGGATATCTGATTATAGTATATAGAGAGAATATCTGATAAGGGTACAGAGGGGTTATCGGATTAAGTATAAAGAGAGGATATATGATAAGGATACAGGGGGATATCATATTATAGTATATAGAGAGAATATATGATAGGGGTATAGAGGGGGTATCAGATATAGTATATTAGAGGATATCTGACAAGAGTATAGAGGGTATCTGATTATAGTATATTGAGAGAATATCTGATAAGGGTATAGAGGGGGTATCTGATACAGTAAAAAGAGAGAATATATGATAAGGGTAAAGAGGGGATATCTGAGTATGGTATATACAGAGAATATCTGATAAGGGTATAGAGGGGGTATCTGATTATAGTATATAGAGAGAATATCTGATAAGGGTATAGAGGGGGTATCTGATTATAGTATATAGAGAGAATATCTGATAAGGGTATAGAGGGGTATCGGATTTAGTATAAAGAGAGGATATATGATAAGGATACAGGGGGATATCATATTATAGTATATTGAGAGAATATATGATAAGGGTAAAGAGGGGATATCTGATTATAGTATATACAGAAAATATCTGATAAGGGTGAAGAGGGGTTATCTGATCATAGTATATAAATAGGATATCTTATTAGGGTTGAGAGGGGATATCTGATTTTGTATGTATTGAGGATATCTGATAAGGGTATAGAGGGGGTATTGGATTTAGTATATAGATAGGATATCTTGTTAGGGTTGAGAGGGGATATCTGATTTGGTATAGGGAGGATATCTTAATAGGTTTGAGAGGGGATATCTGATTTAGTATATAAAGAGGATATCTTATTAGGGTTGTGAGGGGATATCTGATTTAGTATATAGGGAGGATATCTTAATAGGGTTGAGAGGGGATATCTGATTTAGTATATAAAGAGGATATCTTATTAGGGTTGAGAGGGGTATCTGATTAAATATATTAAGGGATATGTAATTAGTGATAATGCAAAATCATCTTTTTCAAGTTAATCAAGTCTTCCTAAAATTTGATTTGATATCTAACTACAAATGTGCATGTGATACGTAATCGATTCTCACTAGTTTACATAAAACTCGAGTTAGTCATATTGTTTATCATAAACTATAAGTTGTATAAACACAGTCATTGATTTTCACTAGATAGATATACTGTTTATCATAAAACGCCAGTAAGAAGAAGAGGCATGGCGACACGACGCGAGATGCTGTAGCCATGAGCTTTGAATTGGGCTGATACAAACTATAACAGTGAAGGAGTTTAGAATAAGTATTACATTTATCAAACTTTAACCGCATTTTCAGAGATGTTTATAATTATTTAAATACTTCATTACATTGGGGAAGATATGATTATCTCAAATATCATACTGGAAGAAAAATGTAAATATTATCCGAGAATGATTTGAAGAGAACTGTGTGTTTGTATGGTTATACAGATGATACAGAAATGTAAACTGACTTTGGTTCGTCCTCATCCTTCCGTAAAGAAGGGCCCTTTTCGGATCAACTGTCAATCTCCTGGCTTCCACCTGTAAGGTAGGTCAAGTGAATAATGAGCAAAGTGTACATGATATTATAGACAAGCCAGGGTGAAGTTATTACTCAATGGACAAGCCAACATTTCGTTAGTAATTGCTATTTTTTATGATATATGCAATCTGCGCATTAAAAACTTCATTATCAACTTCACAATTTAAATCGCAATGTTTCCTGTGTAACCAAATGTTATGTAAATTATAACAATGTTACTGGTTAGGAAACACGTACTAATAATATGCTGTACAAACTGATCATGTAATGTAACTCACATGAAATGGAGCTGGCCCCCTCATCGTTGTCTGCTTCTCTGTGGATGACCGAGTAGATAGACGGATACCTGAAACAACAGTAGCACACCAAGTTACACTTATGTATTGAAAACATAGGTTTTATATAAAAGACAGTTTATGGTTTCTTATTGAATACAACAAACATTTTACAAGTATGGCAGATATTTTCAGGAGTGTGAAGGACGAGTGAAAACATCGGTGTATCGTTTCATCCAAATAAAATATATATAATATTAGACAAAAACAGTTCTTAAGTACAACACAGACTTTGTATTGCTAAATTGGACGAACATTTATTTGTAGCATTTTATTTTACGTCAATGTCAACTTTGGTAAAGGTCTTAATAAGATCATTTATGACATGTACAGATTTATCAATTATGGTGTGGTTTTGAGGTGAATGAATATGAATATAGGAACCTGATAGTCCTTTATTGTTATATTGGTTCCTAAATAATGTTTAAATAATAAAACAAGATAGAACGTAAGGAAAGTGTCAGGACAAATGCCTTGTATTTGGCATAGAGCATGGTGACGTTACAATTGAAACGGAAGTAACTTTTTACACACGCATGTGTTACCATTAAAGAGCTTTGGCGCCCGGGAACTACGATTCTACATGTATAACATGTAATTACAGGTCACTTACTTTCGGTATCCGGCGCTTGTTCCGAGTGTTCTGTAACGCATGATAGAATATGCATATTTGCCCAGATCATCAGCACTATTAGGAATGATATCCATCCTAAAGCTGTCTGCCTTCTACACCAAAACCCTCTCAACCATCGCTTTACCATATCTGGACGCGCCATATTAACTGAAAAGCACCAAAACCACAGATACATGTAAAACACTGAACGTTGACGTTGAAAGCGAGAGGCATCCTTACAGTGCTTATTGAATGTTGAAGGTTTTTTTTAAAAACTTGCATTAACGACGATTTTTCTTTTGTTTTTCCACTTACATTATCTTAACGAAACCCGAACATCACGTATACTATTAAATAGTCACGTCTGTGATGAAATGAATACTCAGTCAGAACAATCAACATCGACAAAATGTTTAAAGCTGTTTTACTTTGTCACAGTAT
>NW_018407334.1:0-476 GCF_002113885.1 Mizuhopecten yessoensis
AACTTACACGTACCAAGGATCTTTGATGATTTCATTGCTATATGAGCTTTACATGTACCAAGGATCGTTGATGATTTCACTGCTGTGTGAACTTATACTTACCAAGAATATTTGATGATTTCATTGCTATGTAAACTTACACTTACCAAGGATCTTTGATAATTTTATTGCTATGTGAAAGATATCATTGATATGTGAACTGACACTTACCAAGGATCTTTAATTTTTTAATTGATATGTAAACTTTACACTTACCAAGAATCTTTGATGATTTCATTGCTATGTGAACTTTCACTTACCAAGGCTCTTTGATGATTTCATTGCTATTTGAACTTACACTTACATGAACCAAGGATCTTTGATGATTTCACTGCTGTGTGAACTTATACTTACCAAGGATATTTGCTAATTGTATTGCTTTGTGAACTTACCACTTACCAAGGATCTTTGATGATTTCATTGCTGTGTGAACTTAC
>NW_018407334.1:7211-7535 GCF_002113885.1 Mizuhopecten yessoensis
CCATTGCTATGTGAACTTACACTTACCAAGGATCTATGATGATTTCATTGCTAGGTGCACTTACACTTACATGAACCAAGGATCTTTGATGATTTCATTGATATGTGAACTTACACTTACCAAGGATCTTTGATGATTTCATTGCTATGTGAGCTTACACTTACCAATGATCTTTGATGATTTCATTGCTATGTGAACTTACACTTACCAAGGATCTTTGATGATTTCATTGCTATGTGAACTCACACTTACCAAGAATCTTCGTTGATTTAATTGCTGTATGATCTTTACACTTACCAGGGATCTTTGATACTTTCATTGCTA
>NW_018407334.1:12437-13182 GCF_002113885.1 Mizuhopecten yessoensis
ATTACCAAGGCTCTTTGATGATTTCATTGCTATGTGAAATTACACTAACCAAGGCTCTTTGATGATTTCATTGCTATGTGAACTTACACTTACCGAGGATCTTTGATGATTTCACTGCTGTGTGAACTTACACTTACCAAGGATCTTTGATGATTTCATTGCTGTGTGNATTGATATGTGAACTTACACTTACCAAGGCTCTTTGATGATTTCATTACTATGTGAACTTACACTTACCAAGGATCTTTGATGATTTCAATGTTATGTAAACTTACACTTACCAAGGATCTTTGATGATTTCATTGCTATGTGAACTTACACTACCAAGGATCTTTGATGATTTCATTGCTATGTGAACTTACACTTACCAAGGACCTTTGATGATTTCATTACTATGTGAGCTTACACTTACCAAGGCTTTTTGATGATTTCATTGCTATGTGAACTTCCACATAACAAGGATCTTTGATGATTTCATTGCGATATGAACATTACACTTAACAATGATTTTTGATAATTTCATTGCTATGTGAAATGTATCATTGATATGTCAACTTAAACTTACCAAAGATCTTTGATTATTTCATTGCTTTGTGAACTTACACTTACATGTACCAAGGATCGTTGATAATTTCACTGCTGTATGAACTTTACACTTACCAGGGATCTTTGATAATTTCATTGCTATGTTAATAATATTATTGCTATGTGAACTTACACTTACCAAGGCTCTTTGATGATTTCA
>NW_018407334.1:23171-24662 GCF_002113885.1 Mizuhopecten yessoensis
AATAATGTTAATACAGAACACATCATTCTAGTGACTGTTGACACTACCTTCTATAAAATATACTGTTAATACAGAACACATCATTCTAGTGACTGTTGACCTTACCTTCTATAAAATATACTGTTAATACAGAACACAGCATTCTAGTAACTGCAGTTAATACGGAACACATCATTCTAGTGACTGTNAATAAAATTTACTGTTAATACAGAACACCTCATTCTAGTAACTACAGTTAATACGGAACACATCATTCTAGTAANCACTTACATGTACCAAGGATCTTTGATGATTTCACTGCTGTGTGAACTTAACACTTACCAAGGATCTTCGATGCAAATGTTGCTTTTCGCTCCGACATTTCTTTGAAGCAGAATATCTTCACACAATCCTCAAGTATGACAGCAGCTATGGAATTCAAGCCGGATGATAGGGTGCTTTGAAGTGAAAATAGGAAATAGATATTAACATTAAAGCGACATTAACCTGATATAAATAGGAAATAGTTATTTACATTAAATCGACATTAACCTGATATAAATAGGAATTAGTCATTTACATTAAATCGACATTAACCTGATATAAACAGGAAATAGTTATTTACATTAAAACGACATTTACCCGATATAAATAGGAAATAATTATTTACACTAAAACGACATTAACCCGATACAAATAGGAAATAGTTATTAACATTAAACGACATTAACCTGATATAAACAGGAAATAGTTATTTACATTAAAACGACATTTACCCGATATAAATAGGAAATAATTATTTACACTAAAACGACATTAACCCGATATAAACAGAAAATAGTTCTTTACACTAAAACGACATTAACCCGATATTTTTTTCAGGTTCTGTATATGGTAATATTTACATTTGCACTGCATAGTGCCTAGAAAACTCTACTGGTCTCATTGTAACATATTTTCCAATGAACTACAACGGGGATTAGGTCAGTGTAGTGATACACTGACCTATCAGTGTAGTGATACACTGACCTTATTACCGCCAAGTGGCGATGTTCCGCTGTTTTGTGTCTTAAAATATTATTGTATGACAGTTAAATCGCTAAATGACCACAACATATATTAAAATGGTCACATGTTAGTTTACAAATTGGTAATTGACATATATGCATTTAAATTATAAAAAAAAAATCAATTATTAAATTGATGTGTTTACTGTGGAACTTTCTTGTTTATTGTTTTTGTCGGCCTGGTTGCCCTTGACAACGACTGTGGAATTCGAAACTACCCGGCTGTTCCGAACAATTTACCGCTGACCCAGTCGGTGTGTATAAGAGTTTTAAAACAGCAATTAACAATACTCGCAACATTGCACAACTGATTTTGTTGGTTTGAAATATAAATATAAGGATTGGTTGTCATATTTTTGACGTTTATTGGCGTGTAAACTACATCGGGCTTGCGATATATTTAACATGGTGCGCTAACGCGCACCATTCAATATATCGCAAGCCC
>NW_018407334.1:24767-31037 GCF_002113885.1 Mizuhopecten yessoensis
GCACCATTCAATATATCGCAAGCCCGATGTAGTTTACACGCCAATAAACGTCAAAATTATGACAACCAATCCTTAAATAAAAGACAGCCACTATTTTTGTTTGCTGATACAAACAACAGTCAAAAATAACAACTCGACCAATACACGACTTCTAATACGTATACAATTTAACGTACATGTAGCAACACATAAACATTTAATAACATGTATTTCAATATTAAGCGTATATATATAAATACTTTCCAGTGTTTCAATCAAAATACATTTCCAGCATTTTGAGAATTTTTACACCAATTTCACAAAAATAAATTCTATTAATGTCTTGATGTAACAAACAATTGATTGCGACCGTAAACCTGATAATTATATTGTCGGAAAACCAAATCACAAAACAATGTTATCAAGTGGCACTTTTGACAAACAGCATTATCAACAAACTAATGAACCTATCGCGTTATTGCCTCTCGTCCGCATGGATACGAGCGAATGGATTCCAAAGTAGCGTACGTAGGAGCAACACGGACTCATTACCGACAATGAACCGTAATGATCAATTGAATGATGACGTAATTACCTGAGAGCACCACTGAAAAGGCAGGACACAAACAGTCCCGGTATACCAGGCATGTGACCGAGCACGTCCATCACAAACAGGGGAAGCAACTGGAACAGATCAAACAACATTCAGCAAAGTTTGATACAGAAATAACAGGAGAGAAACTAACAAACAGAAAGTGATCATGGGACGCAAGCCATTTTAGAACAAGATACTCTTGTGATTTGCCGAGAATTATCTGTACTGATGTGTATCAACGGTAGGAAGACATGGCAAAAGCGTATGTCACCCTTATTGTCATCAATTCACATAGAAAATCTTTGAAAAAAATAAACGTTTAAAGAAATAAATCAGAAGTAATGTTTTTAACACAATAGTATTAAAAAAAGAAATTGCCAACTTTCGAAAACATATGTTTCCGTTGTCATGCAAAAAGTGCAAATGAACGTTGATTCGACCCTAACCTGCTAAAACCAAGTCACTGGGCCACAATGTGCCGTGCCAAATAACACTCTAAAACCAAGTCACTGGGCCACAATCTGCCGTGCCAAATAACACTCTACAACCAAGTCACTGGGCCACAATGTGCCGTGCCAAATAACACTCTAAAACCAAGTCACTGGGCCACAATGTGCCGTGCCAAATAACACTCTAAAACCAAGTCACTGGGCCACAATGTGCCGAGCCAAATAACACTCTAAAACCAAGTCACTGGGCCACAATGTGCCGAGCCAAATAACACTCTAAAACCAAGTCACTGGGCCACAATGTGCCGAGCCAAATAACACTCTAAAACCAAGTCACTGGGCCACAATGTGCCGAGCCAAATAACACTCTAAAACCAAGTCACTGGGCCACAATGTGCCGAGCCAAATAACACTCTAAAACCAAGTCACTGGGCCACAATGTGCCGAGCCAAATAACACTCTAAAACCAAGTCACTGGGCCACAATGTGCCGAGCCAAATAACACTCTAAAACCAAGTCACTGGGCCACAATGTGCCGAGCCAAATAACACTCTAAAACCAAGTCACTGGGCCACAATGTGCCGAGCCAAATAACACTCTAAAACCAAGTCACTGGGCCACAATGTGCCGAGCCAAATAACACTCTAAAACCAAGTCACTGGGCCACAATGTGCCGAGCCAAATAACACTCTAAAACCAAGTCACTGGGCCACAATGTGCCGTGCCAAATAACACTCTAAAACCAAGTCACTGGGCCACAATGTGCCGTGCCAAATAACACTCTAAAACCAAGTCACTGGGCCACAATGTGCCGAGCCAAATAACACTCTAAAACCAAGTCACTGGGCCACAATGTGCCGAGCCAAATAACACTCTAAAACCAAGTCACTGGGCCACAATGTGCCGAGCCAAATAACACTCTAAAACCAAGTCACTGGGCCACAATGTGCCGAGCCAAATAACACTCTAAAACCAAGTCACTGGGCCACAATGTGCCGAGCCAAATAACACTCTAAAACCAAGTCACTGGGCCACAATGTGCCGAGCCAAATAACACTCTAAAACCAAGTCACTGGGCCACAATGTGCCGAGCCAAATAACACTCTAAAACCAAGTCACTGGGCCACAATGTGCCGAGCCAAATAACACTCTAAAACCAAGTCACTGGGCCACAATGTGCCGAGCCAAATAACACTCTAAAACCAAGTCACTGGGCCACAATGTGCCGAGCCAAATAACACTCTAAAACCAAGTCACTGGGCCACAATGTGCCGTGCCAAATAACACTCTAAAACCAAGTCACTGGGCCACAATGTGCCGAGCCAAATAACACTCTAAAACCAAGTCACTGGGCCACAATGTGCCGAGCCAAATAACACTCTAAAACCAAGTCACTGGGCCACAATGTGCCGAGCCAAATAACACTCTAAAACCAAGTCACTGGGCCACAATGTGCCGAGCCAAATAACACTCTAAAACCAAGTCACTGGGCCACAATGTGCCGAGCCAAATAACACTCTAAAACCAAGTCACTGGGCCACAATGTGCCGAGCCAAATAACACTCTAAAACCAAGTCACTGGGCCACAATGTGCCGAGCCAAATAACACTCTAAAACCAAGTCACTGGGCCACAATGTACCGAGCCAAATAACACTCTTAAACTGCGGATAGTCAGAGAGAACGGTGATATATTTACCCATTTCAGTCTTAAATAGATGTTTAAATGGGGATAAGTATTAGCTTGTTATACAAAGCGTCCGCGATACTTGAACTTCTGCTATGATGAGCTGGGCACAAATACGACGCTTAAGAAAGAGAGTGGAGATATTTCTATACTCGTATGACGTAATGAATGCAACATCTCAAAAAAGGCGAATGTAATGCTATGTCCGAATAACGTATCGACATCTTTATCCAGCACTGTGGACAAAATCGTCTCTATACAAACAAAGCTATCTATAACCTATAACGTACACCGTTTTTCGGATATATCTTTCTCACCAGGATCATGCTTGCTGATTGCATAACCGAAAAACTCCAAATAGTGTCAGATTCTACTCTGGTTAGAGTCTTTGTTGTTGTAGATTATCGAAGTAATGTCAAGAATGTTCCTATGGTGACTTTTCAACGGGGAGAAACAATCGAAAATGTTTGAGTTCTCGTCAGCAATATGTTAGGATTATGATCTGTTGGCTCCAGATAGCTGTTTCCTTCACTTTCTATCGCTATTTCCTTTACATTTCTAGTCTCCAGTTTACTGAAGACCGTATACACTATAGAGGATCACACCAGGTGACTGGACAGTCTTACTTGATCTGAAGCGTCGATCAGTCCGAATGACAGGGGGTCGCAGGTTTGATAGAAGGCGTATATGACGGTTCCTATTAAACAGCACAGGAGCAGGATAACACAGAGTCCTGGGAAGTTGAACCAATAGGCACTGTAAAAACATGAGGCTACGTTAGGTCACAAGGCAACAATATTATCATGTTTTTTAAATGGAAAGTCTCTACGCTGATTTTCCCAATGCGTGTCTCCCTGATACAAGTCAGGTAACCCCGTATCTATAGCCTTACTAATTGCATGTTAATATTTACCCGCGAGTTTAATTGTTACGATCTATTCTCACCGATGTCAGTGGGCATTCATAGGGCTATGAATAGCGAACCAGGATAAACAAGAAAGAAAAGAAACTGTACATGCCTACTGAAAACTGTGTGATGCCAAAATACACACACATGTATAGCACCTTACATCTTACAGTTTTCTGAAGATTCATGCTACGGGACATTATCCTAAATAACGTCCTAAAACAGAGTGTTTACTATCAATTGATTTGTATACACATGTTTCCTAGCACTACAAAGTTTTACAGGACACGAAGTTGTTTACATATCACACTACAGTGTACGCTGACATTATCTCAATAACCAATGTTCCCGCGAACTAATAATCATCTCGCGACCCCTGTACCCTGACGATATAACGTGACAAGTATTACAAAAAACACTGCGTTTGTTAAGAAAACAATTTAAATTGTGAAAATACAGATACTGTTAGGGTATCAAAATGATGTAAGTAAAACTTAAAATAAAATTCAAACCATCAAGTGAGAAATGTAAAATAAGCCCATAGTCACTGTAGTATAGCCTGTACGTTGAAAAAAGTTGGGACTGTTTGAAAGATAGCGACCGCCAGTCGACGACGAGTTTGAATTTACTCAAAAAACGTGTTCAAAAATTAATTCTGAGTATTTATGGAACCATGATATAGGTTAAGAAGCCTTTACAGATTAATAATAATCTAAAATAGTTGCAAAATATTCTATAAACAAGTAGAAATATGCATTTTAAAGAGGTGACCTATATTTATATTTGTGCGGTTTGGACACTTCGTAACTTACGACTGTGTACGGTTGAGACATTGGATGAAAAGTTGTAAAATTGTACGGTGGGGACTGTATATTCGCACATAGGATTGAGCGGTTGGGACTTCCATCATTTAATTTTTTGACTATCTTTATGATTGCAGATACAAAGAAACATAGTTTACCAATGGAGCTGCACTTCTGTTACGATTTAGCCTTGGAGATGAAAATCTGCAGAACATCATTGACATTCCATGCTCAATAATGGAAATACATACTTGAAAAATTGAAGTACAAAACTTGATCCTTCTTAAGGAAACAATAGATTACAGACGCATAAATGTAATATCATTCCCCGAAAATATTCATCAAGTATATTCTCATTAGTCTCTGATGAAATTATTAATTAAATTAATTAAATTAATATTGACCCAAAGCCAGCTGTACTGTCACAGCACAATCATGATGAGGGAAACAAGCTTTACTGACATGTACAGTTGGATGTGGGTCAATAATAAGAACATATGAACCACTTTCATCAGAGACTTAATGAGACGAATGAACAAGGATCAAGTTTTGTACTTCGAACTTTCAATACGTTGTTTTCAATGCTTGAGCATGAAATGTCAATGATATTCTGCAGATTTTCATCCCCAATGCTACATTCGTTACAGAAGTGCAGCTCCATTGGTAAACTATGTTTCTTTGTATCTGCAATTATAAAGATAGTCAAATGATGGAAGTTCCAACCGCTCATTCCTATGTGCGAATATACAGTCCCCACCGTACAATTTTACAAATTTGCATACAATGTCACAACCGTACACAGTCGTAAGTTACGGAGTGTCCGAACCGCACAAATATAAATCTAGGCCACCTCTCTAAAATGCATATTTTTACTTGTTTATAGAATATTTTGCAACTATTTCAGATTATTATTAATCTGTAAAGGCTTCTCAGCCTATCTCATGGTTCCATAAATACTTAGAATTAATTTTTGACCCGTTTTTTTGAGTAAATTCAATCTCGTCGTCGACTGGCAGCTGCCATCTTTCAAACAGTCCCAACCTTTTCAGCGTACAGCCTACACTACAGTCATTACTTATAAGGTACAGTATGGTATATATTTTTTATCTATAACTCTGTCGTTATAATGGAGTAAACTAGATTTACCACTGTTATCTGTTCTATCAATGGAACAAGATAGGGTGGGCTTTTAGTGTCTAAATCATCTCTCAATTTTAAATCAAAAAGCAAATAAATTATCACAATGGCAGCTATCTTTTTCAAATATCATCGGTTCCAATAGCTGGTTCCATTAAGGCTAGCAATCACCTTATCTGCGTTAAGACGCGTATAAATTCTGCAGAGCTAGCCGTGGGTATCCAACGGCATTTTGTAAACCTTTTTGTGCCGATATTACAGGCCATCACACTGTGAGACTGCCTGAAGGTAGCGCACTGGCTGCAGCACACCGATACACTACTCTATCACGTATGCTATATAATATCTACAAATTTATTATTTCATGCGATGGTTTATTGAATCTGTATAAGTACTTGCTACTGAGCCTTCCTCATTGTGGGACACGTGATGGCCCGCTGAATCTGTATAGGTACTTACTACTGAGTCTTCCTCATGGTGGGGGGGTACCTGATGGCCCGAGGAATCTGTGTAAGTACTTACTACTGAGCCTTCCTCATTTTGTGACACGTGATGGCCTACTGAATCTATATAAGCACTTACTACTGAGCCTTCCTCATGGTGGGTACAGGTACTTATTACTGAGCCTTCCTCATGGTGGGCCACGTGATGGCCCGCTGGATCTGTATAGGTACTTACTACTGAGCCTTCCTCATTGTGGGACACGTGATGGCCC
>NW_018407334.1:46006-49751 GCF_002113885.1 Mizuhopecten yessoensis
TCATTGTGGGGACACGTGATGGCCCGAGGAATCCGTATAGGTACATACTACTGAGCCTTCCTCATTTTGTGACACGTGATGGTCTACTGAATCTGTATAAGCACTTACTACTGAGCCTTCCTCATGGTGGGGGATACGTGATGGCCCGCTGAATCTGTATATAAGTATTTATTACTGAGCCTTCCTCATTGTGGGGGACACGTGATGGCCTACTGAATCTGTATAAGCACTTACTACTGAGCCTTCCTCGTGGTGGGTACCTGATGGCCCGAGGAATCTGTATAAGTACTTACTACTGAGCCTTCCTCATGGCGGCACACGTGATGGCCCGAGGAATTTGTATAGGTATTTACTACTGAGCCTTTCTCATGGTGGGACACGTGATGGCCCGCTTAATCTGTATAAGTACTTACTACTGAGCCTTTCTATTTGTGGAACTCGTGATGGCCCGATGAATATTTATAAGCACTTACTACTGAGCCTTCCTATTTGTGGGACTCGTGATGGCCCGATGAATCTGTATAAGTACTTACTACTGAGCCTTTCTTATGGTGGGACACGTGATGGCCCGCTGGATCTGTGCCTGGTTGGCACCGTATACCGACAGCCACGTAAAGGCGCCCCCGAATACACATGTCCAGAAACTGTGGCGCACAATCGGGTCAGGATCGAAGCTACAATGACCAAATTTCCAGAATGAATCTATTTTGAAAAGAATATTGATATGAGTTTGTTGATTATAAAATTTCATCTTTATATGCTGTGATATCACAAACGGACCCTATTAAAAAAAGAAAACAGATTTCCAATGTCTGGGATTTTGTTTTGCTCTACATGCATGTATGTGCTACTGTCAGCAGCGGGAACGGTAGCTAGTTGTCCAATCGATTCATATTTCATATTATCGACCATTGATATAAAATAATTAAGATATATAAATCGGACAACTTTACCTGGTACACTTCCATCCGTGTAACAAGTTAAATGTGCGTGTATAACTTGTTTTCCGTGAAGTTATGTAATGTTTCCTTTTTACAAATATAGAATTGGCCCTACACCACTGTGTTAAATCGACAGTATATTTGGTAATGATTTGTTGATGCTCCAATATCGAGTAGAAGTTGGTTGTAACTGTACTCAACACTAGACTGAGCCGCATAAAAAAACAATGATAACCACCAATTAGATACATTCTTTTCTGTTGTTTCTAGGTATTAGTTTGTCTTTTCTATCCTCGGAAAACGTAAACGTACATTTGCTTTGTAAATCATCATGTGCGCTATCCTTCAATATAAATGTACTTTTTAGGCTTTCTAGTCGCTGTACTTACTCGGTAAACCATATCCTTCCGCTAACCCGAGATATTTCCCAAGCCTTCGCGAAGCCGCCTACTTCTATGGAACCTTGGATGAGCACTGCGAGCAGGCCGGCGATCATCAGGGACACTTGGAACGTGTCAGTCCATAACACGGCCTTCATACCGCCCTAGAAGATCAGTGAAGGCTGCTTTAGTCAACAACAACAGATTACACGTGCGTTGTTAATTAACACTTAGCCAAAACAGAGGTCCGTTATGATCAGGAAACAAACACGGATTTCAGTAAGGACTATACATGTATCGGCGATACGGAAATTCCTCCAAAGTGTGCAGAATTGTGGTCAGAACTGAGACTTTGTGAGGTTCAGAACCTAAATTCTAAAGGAGAGGGTAGATTTTCGTAATACCCCATACACACACATACAAGTAATGTTTGAGACACTGTTGGACTCATCCTGTCCTTCCTCTTACACAGCATTTTGATAAAATCGACAATGACATTGCGAATGCAAAAAAAACACCAAATCTAGGTAAAATACAGAGTCTGCAAAACTTTCATATCAAATTTATCTAATAATTGTTTATTTACGTGAGGCCATGTCACTTGCCATTGGTGGTTTGACGGTAGGTATTCTTTCACTGATCAAAATGACATCATATATTACATTGAAAAAGATGTAACATTTCAGAAGTCAGTTGACATCTTAATAAGAGATATTGTTCGAACAATTAACTGCATGAAAGCTACACTAGCTAGGGTCAGCGTCGGACTCTTAGATATTATATCATAGGTATGGGTCGGACTGATTGTAAAGGAGACTATATCAGGTAAGGGTCGGACTGATTGTAAAGGAAACCATCTTAGGTAAGGGTCGGACTGATTGTAAAGGAGACTATATCAGGTAAGGGTCGAACTGATTGTAAAGGAAACTATCTTAGGTAAGGGTCGGACTGATTGTAAAGGAGACTATCCCAGGTATAGGTGGAACAGATTGTAAAGGAAATTATCCCAGATATGGTTCGAACTGATTGTAAAGGAGACTATCTTAGGTAAGAGTCGAACTAATTGTAAAGGAGACTATATCAGGTAAGGGTCGGACTGATTGTAAACGAAACTATCCCAGGTATGGGTGGAACAGATTGTAAAGGAAATTATCCCAGATATGGTTCGAACTGATTGTAAAGGAGACTATCTTAGGTAAGGGTCGAACTGATTTTAAAGGAAACCATCTTAGGTATGGGTCGAACTGATTGTAAAGGAAACTATTTTTGGTAAGGGTCGAACTGATTGTAAAGGAGACTATCTTAGGTAAGGGTCGAACTGATTGTAAAGGAAACCATCTAAGGTATGGGTCGAGCTGATTGTAAAGGAAACCATCTTAGGTATGGGTCGAACTGATTGTAAAGTACACTATCCAAGGTAAGGGTCGTACTGATTGTAAAGTACACTTTCCCAGGTAAGGGTCGAACTGATTGTAAAGTAGACTATCCCAGGTAAGGGTCGAACTGATTGTAAAGTAGACTATCCCAGGTAAGGGACGAACTGATTGTAAAGGAGACTATCCCAGGTAAGGGTCGAACTGATTGTAAAGTACTGATTGTAAAGTATACTATCCCAGGTAAGTGTCGAACTGATTGTAAAGTACTGATTGTAAAAGAGACTATCCCAGGTAAGTGTCGAACTGATTGTAAAGTACTGATTGTAAAGGAGACTATCCCAGGTAAGGGTCGTACTGATTGTAAAGTACTGATTGTAAAGTATACTATCCTAGGTAAGTGTCGAAATGATTGTAATGTAGACTATCCCAGGTAAGGGTCGGTATGATTGTAAAGTAGATCTCCCCAGGTAAGGGTCGAAACGACGAAATTAAACGACGAACTTCCCATTACATAAGATTTTTTGTAAAACAAGATTCATCGAGTTAAATAGAATTAACAATGTATGTGAACGAGTTTGGTGTTCATTTGGAAAGGGAACGAGTTTTGCCTGGGTAAAATGACACTTTATGTGGTGCTTCACGTGTCCCGATTCAACACCTACCGAAAATGTGTCGTATAAAGTCTTATAAATGACACTGTCACTTTAACTTTATGTACTGTACAGAATAAACACACTAGTTATGTGTCCTTACTCACCAGTGTGGTGTAGAAGATGCAGACGAGACCCACGGCCCAGACAGCACCCCACAGACTAAAATCTGTCACTGGGGAAACAAAGAGCAGAAACACAGTCCATAACCCCAATACATGGTTATACATAGTCTTATAACAGAAACACAGTCCACAACCCCAATACATGGTTATACATAGTCTCATAACAGAAACACAGTCCACAACCCCAATACATGGTTATACATAGTCTTATAACAGAAACACAACCCACAACCCCAATACATGGTTATACATAGTCTCATAACAGAAACACAG
>NW_018407334.1:51348-58916 GCF_002113885.1 Mizuhopecten yessoensis
ACACAGTCCACAACCCCAATACATGGTTATACATAGTCTCATAACAGAAACACAGTCCACAACCCAATACATGGTTATACATAGTCTTATAACAGAACACAGCCCACAACCCCGATACATGGTTATACATAGTCTCATAACAGAAACAAGTGTTTGATATCAAAATATCCTTTACTTTAAAATAATATAAATTTGAAAAATATTGATCGAACCAATCAAGCGATATAACTTCGAATTATATAGGCTAGAAGAAAATAGAAGACATGAAATTGAAAAAAACGTTCAACAGTAATTATGTGATTTGAGATGTAAGGTTGATATGTTTTCCATTCGTAAAAGAAGTTTCGTGATGGATATAAGTACCTGCATTGATGGCCAGGGATGGTGCATACAACACAATGGACATGTACAGAACCTGTAGATAAATAACAATAGCTTACACATAATTACCTGTTTACAACACAGTGGATATGTACAAAACCTGTAGATAAATAACAATAGCTTACACATAATTACCTGTTTACAACACAATGGACATGTACAGAACCTGTATATAAATAACAATAGCTTACACATAATTAACTGCCTACAACACATTGGACATGTACAGAACCTGTAGATAAATAACAAAAGCTTACACATAATTAACTGCCTACAACACATTGGACATGTACAGAACCTGTAGATAAATAACAAAAGCTTACACATAATTAACTGTCTACAACCCAATGGACATGTACAGAACCTGAAGATAAATAACAATAGCTTTCACATAATTAACTGTCTACAACACAATGGACATGTACAGAACCTGAAGATAAATAACAATAGCTTACACATAATTAACTGCCTAACATAATTAACTGTCTAAAACACAATGGACATGTACAGAACCTGTAGATAAATAACAATAGCTTACACATAATTAATTGTCTACAACACAATGGACATGTACAGAACCTGTAGATAAATAACAATAGATTACACATAATTAACTGCCTAACATAAATAACTGTCTAAAACACAATGGACATGTACAGAACCTGTATATAAATAATAATAGCTTACACATAATTAACTGTCTACAACACAATGGACATGTACAGAACCTGAAGATAAATAGAAATATCTTAAAAAAACTAGTTGTATCCCTTACAGTATTGTCGCGGTAACTTTGCAGTAAAACTTTTTTTTATTCCT
Organism: Mizuhopecten yessoensis; assembly: GCF_002113885.1. NCBI lineage: Eukaryota > Metazoa > Mollusca > Bivalvia > Pectinida > Pectinidae > Mizuhopecten > Mizuhopecten yessoensis. Next base: position 52,549 of record NW_018407334.1, read on the forward strand.
CATCGTACTCAATACTCCTGGTCTATATAATTTAGAACATACCGGTCTTTCCCAATCTACAGAAAACATACGCAGAACGTGACTGGAGACTTTAGGTGACATTGCTATGCATGTTGATGCAGTTACTGGTAATACGAGGCGGTTAAAACATGGATAGGTCGCAGTATTTCTAGGGTCAAGGACAGAGCTAGGGAACGAATGACAATTAATGTTTTGTTTTGTGTGTCCAGGCACAGACTTACCATTTGTATGATGTAGATGATAGCAGCGATTGTCCGTGTGATAAGGCCGAACCGTAAGCCCAGGTACTACAACATACAATTAACAGAAATATCATCAGGCAAGTATAATGTCGGATAAAAGAGGGTAAACGTGATTAGTGTCTCACACATGTGTCAGATAACAGAGGGTAAACGTGAATAACGTCATGTAAATATGTAAGAAAACAGAGGATAAACGTGAATAACGTCACATACATGTGTCAGATAACAGAGTGTAATAGTGAATAATACAGGTAAATGTCAGATAACAGGGTAAACGTGAATAACGTCACATACATGTGTCAGATAACAGAGTATAAACATGAATGACGTCACATAAATATGTCAGATAACAGAGTGAAACGTGAATGACGTCACATCAATATGTCAGATAAAAGAGTGTAAACGTGAATAATGTCTCATAAATGATCAGATAACAGAGGATAACAGTGAGTGACGTCACGTGAATATGTCAGATAACAGAGTGTAAACGTGAATAACGTCTCATATATGTGTCAGATAACGAAGGGTAAACGTGAATAACGTCACGTAAATATGTAAGATAACCGAGGATAAACGTGAATGACGTCACGTGAATATGTCAGATAACCGAGTGTAAACGTGAATGACGTCACGTATATATGTAAGATAAGAGAGTGTAAACGTGAATGACGTCATGAAACTATGTCAGATAACAGAGTGTAAACGTGAATAATGTCTCATACATGTGTCAGATAGCAGAGGGTAAACGTGAATGACGTCACGTAATTATGTAAGATTACAGAGGATAAACGTGAATGACGTCATGTATATATGTAAGATAAGAGAGTATAAACGTGAATGACGTCATGTAAATATGTCAGATAACAGAAAATAAACGTGATTAACGTCTCATACATGTATCAGATAACAGAGGGTAAACGTGAATAATGTTCATAAATGATCAGATAACAGAGGATAAAGGTGAGTGACGTCACGTGAATATGTCAGATAACAGAGTGTTAATGTGAATAATGTCTCATACATGTGTCAGATAACAGAGGGTAAACGTGAATGACGTCAGGTAAAAAAATCAGGTAACAGAGAATAAACGTAAATAACGTCACATACATGTGTCAGATAACAGAGGGTTAACGTGAATGACAACACGTAAATATGTTAGATAACAGATGGTAATCGTGAATAACGTCTCATACATGTGTCAGATAACAGAGGGTAAACGTGAATGACGTCACGTATATATGTAAGATAAGACAGTGTAAACGTGAAAGACGTCACGTGAATATGTCAGATAACAAAGTGTAAACAAGAATGATGTCTCATACATGTGTCAGATAACAGAGGGTAAACGTGAATGACGTCATATAAATATGTCAGATAACAGAGGGTAAACGTGAATGACGTCATATAAATATGTCAGATAACAGAGGGTAAACGTGAATGACGTCACGTATACACGTAAGATAAGAGAGTGTAAACGTGAATGACGTCATGTAAATATGTCAGATAACAGAGAATAAACGTGAATAACGTCACATACATGTGTCAGATAACAGAGTGTAAACGTGAATAACATCACGTAAAAATGTCAGATAACAGAGAATAAACGTGAAAAACGTCTCATACATGTGTCAGATAACAGAGGGTAAACGTGAATAATGTTCATAAATGATCAGATAACAGAGGGTAAACGTGAATGACGTCAGGTAAAAAAATCAGATAACAGAGAATAAACGTAAATAACGTCACATACATGTGTCAGATAACAGAGGGTTAACGTGAATGACGTCATGTAAATATGTCAGATTACAGAGAATAAACGTGAATAACGTCACATACATTTGTCAGATAACAGAGTGTAATAGTGAATAATACAGGTAAATGTCAGATAACAGGGTAAACGTGAATAATGATCATAAATGATCAGATAACAAAGGGTAAACGTGAATGACGTCATGGAAATATGTCAGATAACAGAGGATAAAGGGGAGTGACGTCATGTGAATATGTCAGATAACAGACTCATAAATGATCAGATAACAAAGGGTAAACGTGAATGACGTCACGTATACACGTAAGATAAGAGAGTGTAAACGTGAATAATGTTCATAAATGGTCAGATAACAGAGGGTTAACGTGAATGACGTCATATAAATATGTAAGATAACAGAGGGTAAAGGTGAATAATGTTCATAAATGATCAGATAACAGAGGATAAAGGTGAGTGACGTCATGTGAATATGTCAGATAACAGAGTGTAAACGTGAATAATGTCTCATACATGTGTCAGAAAACAGAGGGTAAACGTGAACGACGTCATGTAAATAAATCAGATAACAGAGAATAAACGTGAATATCGTCACATACATGTGTCAGATAACAGAGGGTTAACGTGAATGACAACACGTAAATATGTCAGATAAGAGAGGGTAATCGTGAATGACGTCAAGTAAATATGTCAGATAACAGAGTGTAAACGTGATTGACGTCACGTAAATATGTCAGATAACAGATGATAACGTGAATAACGTCATATAATTGTGTCAGATACTAGAGGGTAAACCTGAATAATGTCTCATACATGTGTCAGATAACAGAGGGTAAACGTGAATGACGTCATGGAAATATGTCAGATAACAGAGGATAAACGTGAATTACGTCACATACATGTTTCAGATAACATAGTGTCAACGTGAATGACGTCACGTAAATATATCAGATAACAGAGGACAACGTGAATAACGTCATATAATTGTGTCAGATAACAAATGGTAAAAATGAATAGTGTCGGATACATGTGTCCGATAACAGAGTGTAAACATGAATGACGTCATGGAAATATGTCAGATAACAGAGGATAAACGTGAATAACGTTACATACATGTGTCAGATAACATAGTGTAAACGTGAATGACGTCACGTAAATATATATCAGATAACAGATGATAAACGTGAATAACGTCACATAACTGTGTCAGATAACAGAGGGTTAATAATAACCTCACGTTAATATGTGAGATAACATCGTGTAAACGTGAATGACGTCACGTAAATATGTCAGATAACAGATTGTTAACATGAATAACGTCACGTCAATATGTAAGATAACAGAGCCTAAACGTGAATAATACAGGTAAATATGTCAGATAACAAAGGGTATACGTGAATAACGTCACATACATTGTACATGTGTCAGATAACAGAGGGTAAACGTGAATAACGTCACGTAAATATGTAAGATAACCGAGTGTAAACGGGAATGACGCCACGTAAATATGACATATAACAGAGTGTAAACGTGCATAATGTCTCATAAATGTGTCAGATAACAGAGTGTAAACGTGTTTAATGTCTCATAAATATGTAAGATAACAGAGGATAAACCTGAATAACGTCACATACATGTGTCAGATAGCAGAGGGTAAACGTGAATGAAGTCTCATAAATGATCTGATAACAGAGGATAAACGTGAATGCCGTCACATGAATATGACAGATAACAGCATATTAACGTGACGCCATTCACGTATACCCTTTGTTATCTTACATATTTAAGTGACGTCATTCACGTATACCCTCAGGCAACCATTTGGTCATCTGGTTTAACATAACACATGTTGTCCTCAAACCCAGTCAACAAATGTATAATGTAAAATCTTCAGGATGTGGTTTCGGCCAATCACAGTGATGCAAAAACGAACGTCGTAGATGTACTGTAGCAATCAGGAAGTTGATCTATCGTCGGTGAGCGAGCTGGTAAACAGAACACCAATGTGAACAGGTACAGTATACAAAGCGCTTCATTTAAATTTGTTCTATTTGTTCACCCGGAAGAACAGGCGATTTTCCCACGGTTTGTCCATAAGATATACTTATGTCTATAATTTAGATTTCCCGCGTGTCGGAGAATAGTGGGAAATATATATCCTGCATGCACGGACTATACGTGCTGTTTTTAGAGGTTCATTCTAGGTTTGAACACTAGACAGACACGTTAGAATTTTATAAATTCCATTATAAAATTGTAGCGGATAGGTAATTCGGAATGGGATGGGGTGTTGATATTTTGAATGAATAGGCATGTGCTTATATGGAAAGCCAATTTACATTGATTAAATTATTTGTACCTATCTTCAATTGAATTGTACCTATCTCCAATTTAATTGTACCTATCTCCAATTGAAATGCTGTCTTCGATTGAAATGAACATATCTTCAGTTTATTGTACCTATATAGGTGCAATTATTTGAATATATGTTAATTTGGCGTTCCATATGCTTATATGTCAGAAATCCCAGCATCACAAAATCGTTAGCATTGTCGGGTCTGGTGCACCTCCTGCTGTTTTTCAGTTCAGGCTGGTTGGTGCGCTTGGTTTACAGTATATAGCGACGGCTCATGAGCGGGAATGTTACACAAAAATGGAGTGCATATTTCATGTTAATGAATATTTGAGTATGAAGATGAACTTGAATGAATGCCGACTCTTTCCGTCAAAACGGCCGAGCAGCTAATTGCTAAATATGCATTACGTGTCTTTATAGATTAGATGGAGGACGTGTACGAAAGAAAATAAAAATTATTTGATGACATTTGAAAACTTATAATATACCAGTAAAGATATAAAATATACTGTTAATACGGAACACATCATTCTAGTGACTGTTGACATTACCTTCTCTAAAATATACTGTTAATACAGAACAAATCATTCTAGTGACTGTTGACATTACCTTCTAACATTTGAAAACTTATAATATACCAGTAAAGATATAAAATATGCTGTTAATACGGAACACATCATTCTAGTGCCTGTTGAAATTTGCTTCTCTAAAATATACTGTTAATACAGAACAAATCATTCTAGTGACTGTTGACATTACCTTCTATACAATATTCTCTGAAATATACTGTTAATACGGAACAAATCATTCTAGTGACAGTTGACATTACCTTCTCTAAAATATACTGTTAATACAGAACAAATCATTCTAGTGACTGTTGACATTACCTTCTATACAATATACAGTTAATACAGAACACATCATTCTAGTAACTGTTGACATTACCTTCTATAAAACATACTGTTAATACGGAAAACATCATTCTAGTGAGTGTTGACATTACCTTCCATAAAATATACTGTTAATACAGAACAAATCATTCTAGTGACTGTTGACATTACCTTCTCTAAAATATACTGTTAATACAGAACAAATCATTCTAGTGACTGTTGACATTACCTTCGAACATTTGAAAACTTATAATATACCAGTAAGGATATAAAATATACTGTTAATACGGAACAACTGTTAATACGGAACACATCATTCTAGTAATTACAGTTAATACGGAACACATCATTCTAGTGCCTGTTGACATTACCTTCTCTAAAATATACTGTTAATACGGAACAACTGTTAATACGGAACACATCATTCTAGTGACAGTTGACATTACCTTCTCTAAAAGATACTGTTAATACGGAACACATCATTCTAGTGCCTGTTGAAATTTGCTTCTCTAAAATATACTGTTAATACAGAACAAATCATTCTAGTGACTGTTGACATTACCTTCTATACAATATACAGTTAATACAGAACACATCATTCTAGTAACTGTTGACATTACCTTCTATAAAACATACTGTTAATACGGAAAACATCATTCTAGTGACTGTTGACATTACCTTCTCTAAAACATACTGTTAATACGGAACACATCATTCTAGTGCCTGTTGACATTACCTTCTCTAAAATATACTGTTAATACGGAACAACTGTTAATACGGAACACATCATTCTAGTGCCTGTTGACATTACCTTCTCTAAAATATACTGTTAATACGGAACAACTGTTAATACGGAACACATCATTCTAGTAACTGTTGACATTACCTTCTATAAAACATACTGTTAATACGGAAAACATCATTCTAGTGACTGTTGACATTACCTTCTATACAATATACAGTTAATACAGAACACATCATTCTAGTGACTGTTGACATTACCTTCTCTGAAATATACTGTTAATACGGAACACATCATTCTAGTGACAGTTGACATTACCTTCTCTAAAATATACTGTTAATACGGAACACAT
>NW_018407334.1:61664-80723 GCF_002113885.1 Mizuhopecten yessoensis
GCTTCTATACAATATACAGTTAATACAGAACACATCAATCTAGTAACTGTTGATATTACCTTCTATAAAATATACTGTTACTACGGAACACATCACTCTAGTGACTGTTGACATTAGCTTCTATACTATATACAGTTAATACAGAACACATCAATCTAGTAACTGTTGATATTACTTTCTATAAAATATACTGTTAATACAGAACACAGCATTCCAGTAACTACAGTTAATCAGAACACATCATTCTAGTGACTGCTGACATTACCTTTTATAAAATATACTGTTAATACGGAACACATCATTCTAGTGACTGTTGACATTGCCTTCTATGAAATATACTGTTAATACGGAACACATCATTCTAGTGACTGCTGACATTAGCTTCTATACAATATACAGTTAATACAGAACACATCAATCTAGTAACTGTTGATATTACCTTCTATAAAATATGCTGTTAATACAGAACACATCATTCTAGTGACTGTTGACATTGCCTTCTATGAAATATACTGTTAATACGGAACACATCATTCTAGTGACTGCTGACATTACCTTCAATGAAATATACTGTTAATACAGAACACATCATTATAGTAACTACAGTTAATACGGAACACATCATTGTAGTGACTGTTGACATTACCTTCTATAAAATATACTGTTAATACTGATCACATCATTCTAGTGACTGTTGACATTACCTTAGTAACTACAGTTAATCAGAACACATCATTCTAGTGACTGCTGACATTACCTTCAATGAAATATACTGTTAATACAGAACACATCATTCTAGTAACTACAGTTAATACGGAACACATCATTGTAGTGACTGTTGACATTACCTTCTATAAAATATTCTGTTAATACAGAACACATCATTCTAGTGACTGCTGACATTACCTTTTATAAAATATACTGTTAATACGGAACACATCATTCTAGTGACTGCTGACATTACCTTTTATAAAATATACTGTTAATACGGAACACATCATTCTTGTGACTGTTGACATTCCCTTCTACAAAATATACTGTTAATACAGAACACATCATTCAAGTGACTGATGACATTACTTTCTATCAAATATATAGTTAATACAGAACACATCATTCTAGTAATTACAGTTAATACGGAACACATCATTCTAGTGACTGCTGACATTACCTTTTATAAAATATACTGTTAATACGGAACACATCATTCTAGTGACTGTTGACATTGCCTTCTATGAAATATACTGTTAATACGGAACACATCATTCTTGTGACTGTTGACATTACCTTCTCTAAAATATACTATTAATACAGAACACATCATTCTAGTGACTGCTGACATTACCTTCAATGAAATATACTGTTAATACAGAACACATCATTATAGTAACTACAGTTAATACGGAACACATCATTGTAGTGACTGTTGACATTACCTTCTATAAAATATACTGTTAATACGGAACACATCATTCTTGTGACTGTTGACATTACCTTCTATAAAATATACTGTTCATACGGAACACATCATTCTTGTGACTGCTGACATTACCTTCTCTAAAATATACTGTTAATACGGAACACATTATTCTAGTGACTGTTGACATTACCTTCTATAAAATATTCTGTTAATACAGAACACATCATTCTAGTGATTACAGTTAATACGGAACACATCATTCTAGTGACTGCTGACATTAGCTTCTATACAATATACAGTTAATACAGAACACATCAATCTAGTAACTGTTGATATTACTATCTATAAAATATACAGTTAATACGGAACACATCATTCTAGTGACTGTTGAAATTACCTTCTATAAAATATACTGTTAATACGGAACACATCATTCTAGTGACTGTTGACATTACCTTCAATGAAATATACTGTTAATACAGAACACATCATTCTAGTAATTACAGTTAATACGGAACACATCATTCAAGTGACTGTTGACATTACCTTCTATAAAATATACTGTTAATACAGAACACATCATTCTAGTGACTGTTGACATTACTTTCTATCAAATATATAGTTAATACAGAACACATCATTCTAGTAATTACAGTTAATACGGAACACATCAATCTAGTAACTGTTGATATTACCTTCTATAAAATATACAGTTAATACGGAACACATCCTTTTAGTGACTGTTGACATTACCTTTTCTAAAATTTACTGTTAATACAGAACACATCATTCCAGTGACTGTTGACATTACTTTCTATCAAATATATAGTTAATACAGAACACATCATTCCAGTGACTGTTGACATTACCTTCTATAAAATATACTGTTAATACGGAACACATCCTTTTAGTGACTGTTGACATTACCTTCTACAAAATATACTGTTCTTACCAAATCATATATATGTTTGTACATTAGGACCACACTCAATAACACACATACATCCTCACATACACACATAATAAATATGCATTCACACAAACACACAAGCCAGGACGACTAGGAATTCCCTAACCTATAGGTGAGTGAAACGGACCACAGAAACATTTTTTTTAAATAACTTATTTTGCGAGTATATGTCTCACACGCAGATTTGCACACAATGACGCAATAAAACCAGATACCTGGCATATATAACTACACGTAAAATTTACAGCTTGTAATTCTGATTACCTCATATGCACTGGTGATCCTGAGTCTATAGAAAACAGGCAGATAGATATGGGCAGCAAGTGCGATGGTGAAGAAGTAGCCCAGTCCAATCCACCAGTATATGGTCGTATAGTTGTACATCTCGGCTGGAGTCCCTAGCAACGTTATGGCCGACATGAAGCTGGCCAGGAGGGACAGAGCCACAGGGATGGCACTCATGTTCCCTCCCGCCAATAGATATTCCTTGGTGTTGCTTCGCTTCCGGTCTTTGATGGCGTAAAATAAACCGATTCCTGCGCAGATAAACAGCAATGCGCCGAACAAGACATAGTCAACTGTATGGAAAGTGTTCCGGACCCCAGTCTGGAAACTGTATTGGCGCGTCATAGTTAAATCCGAAGACAGCTGTCCTTTAGCAATGAAACAATTAAAAAACGAAACTTTCGCTACGTATTGCCGACAACGTATAGAAGTGAACACACAAACTTTTAAAAAGAGTAAATGGATGAGACGGATGTTACAGGTTGATTGATTGCACGTCACACATTAACGTTATATGGTGGCAGACCTTGTACCTGTCAGCTTTCGTACTGTCATCAGTGCGAGACACCTGGTCAGTTAATATTTACTATAAAGGTTTCAGCTAAGATCCGCGACCTCTGGAGTTATATAGGTCATTGTAAGTAGAGATCTCGTGTCCGAACTCCTCCCGCTAAAGTCTCCGCCGACAATGGCAGACCCTCCTTGTCTGATCAGATCCACTCTACTAGACACAACAACCGGTTACTGAAAACACATACTTCATAAAATCCTAACTTTTCCAGTGAATAACAGAGATACACTGCCTATTCGCAGTAAACTTCCACATGTCGTTAGTAATCTTATCAAGCTAAAAATGAAAGTATTTCCAGGCAATTTTGATAAATTCACTCGTTGAAGAACGATGGATGGATGTGGCTTTGTGCGTCTCCAATTATTAGCTGATCGGGTCAGATCCACTTATCTTACCTGTAGTATCAACTACACAGGGACCTAACACGTGCTGTTATAACGACACTAGGAATAGTATAGATGTAATGTACATGGATTGTATATCAATGGTCCCTGTGTCGGAAAGGTTCATCTGAATAAAATAGCCTACAGCCGTTAGGTGTTGGGCCTAGGCGTATACCTACAGCTGGTGACGCTCGGTGAATGACAGTTCGTTTTCTATTGTAAATATCACCGGCTAGATCTTCGGGACTTTAAGTATACAATTATCACTTGTCGTATTTGATTGATATTCATAAAGCATGGTTGTTTTTTATCAGAAATACTTCCATCTGCGAATACACCGTTCGTTCCAATAATTTAGAGACAATGCTCAATATGCTTACTGGTCTGTAATTACCAGTATCCAGACTACTACCTTTTTTATAAAGAGGTTTGACGCGGGCAGATTTCATATCATCTGGAACTCTCCCTTCTATAAATGACATGTTAATTAAAAACGTGATAGGAATTTTCAAGAATTTAGCGCCATCTTTCAAAAACTTAGCTGGGATTTCGTCCAGTCCTGTACTTTAACTCTGATTTAGTTTACAATGTTCCTTAAAGATATACTCCTCTGATACCTGACGGAGAACAAACTTCTTCTCTCTTGGATTTCTTAATTTGTAAAAATTCGTTAAAAAACCTGAACCTATGGAGTACAACTTCTTGGCTGGCTACATTTGTAAAATAGTTATTAAAATGATCTGCTACACTTTTGTGGTCATGACAGTTTTCTCCATCTATATCTAAAACAATATTTGAATCTCCTTTTGCTTTATTTTTAGAGCCAAAATCTTTCAGATGTTGCCATAATTTCTTTGAATCCTGTTTGTTTTCTTCTATTTTTTCCGAAAAGTAATTTGACTTAGCATCTTTTACATCCCTTTGTACTTTGTTTCTAAGGGTACAGTATAAGTAAGTCCTCATTACTTTTACTAGTTGTGAATAAATTCAGGAAACCATCTCTGTGTTTAATATTCAATGTTCATTCACTGACAATATAGTTGTAAACACACCAATGTTCACTGACAATATAGATGTAAACACACCAATGTTCACTGACAATATAGATGTAAACACACTAATGTTCACTGACAATAAAGATGTAAACACACCAATTTTCACTGACATTATAGATGTAAACACACCAACGTTCACTGAATTTTCGTGTTGACTGAACGAGTGACAACGAATTTTTAAGTATTGGATGAAATTGAAAAGAACTGATAATTGCATTTTCAAAGCATGTTACAATGAAATGGTAGAGAATTCAGATAAATTGATGATGCACATCAAAGATAAGCTATACAGGATAGGCCTAGGGTATATTTGAGAATATGATATTAACGACAATAATTTGTATTCCTCACTATAACCTGTGGTTTCATATAACCGGTATCGGCTGCTTTCCTAACACGTAAACATAAGGAGTACAGTGTAGTATGTGTTGCGGTTTATAGAGTAATCTTACATATTTTATGTTACATAATCTATGAAGTTTTGCCGTCTGTCATCTGAACGAGTGCACCTGTTACTACTGTCACGGGGTTGAAGTTTTCCTCTTTAAACTGAATAAGGACAGTGACTTTTCTAACCTTAAACTGAATAAGGACAGTGACTTTTCTAACCTTAACTGAACAAGGCCACACAAACTACATGTTGTAGGGGCTAACTTTCTCTCTTTATAATAATCAAGGAAATACAATGCTCATATTTTAGGGGCTAACTTTCTCTCTTTATAATAAACAAGGAAATACAAAGCTCATATTTAAGGGGCTGACTTTCTCTCTTTATAATAAACAAGGAAATACAATGCTCACATTTTAGGGGCTGACTTTCTCTCTTTATAATGAACAAGGAAATACAAAGCTCATATTTTAGGGGCTGACTTTCTCTCTTTATAATGAACAAGGAAATACAATGCTCACATTTTAGGGGCTGACTTTCTCTCTTTATAATGAACAAGGAAATACAAAGCTCATATTTTAGGGGCTGACTTTCTCTCTTTATAATGAACAAGGAAATACAATGCTCACATTTTAGGGGCTGACTTTCTCTCTTTATAATGAACAAGGACATGCATAGTTCACACTTTATGGGCTGACTTTCTCTCTTTATACTGTACAAGGAAATACAAAGCTCACATTTTAGGGGCTGACTTTCTCTCTTTATAATGAACAAGGACATGCATAGTTCACACTTTATGGGCTGACTTTTTCTCTTTATACTGTACAAGGAAATACAAAGCTCACATTTTAGGGGCTGACTCTCTCTCTCTTTATAATGAACAAGGAAATACAACGCTCACATTTAAGGGGCTGACTTTCTCTCTTTATAATGAACAAGGAAATACAATGCTCACATTTTAAGGGCTGACTTTTTCTCTTTATAATGAAAAAGGAAATACAATGCTCACATTTTAGGGGCTAACTTTGTCTCTTTATAATAAACAAGGAAATACAATGCTCACATTTTATGGGCTGACTTTTCCTCTTTATAATGAACAAGGAAATACAATGCTCACATTTTAGGGGCTGACTTTCTGTCTTTAAACTGAACAAGGACATGTAAATGTCACTTTCCAGGGTCTAATTTTCCGTCTTAAAACCGAATAAACAGATAAAGTGTTATGTAAACTAAATTGGTATCAATGGTCAAGTTGAATTGTCTGTTTATTCCGATCATTCTAGTGACTGTTGACATTACCTTCTATAAAATATACTGTTAATACGGAACACATCATTCTAGTAACTACAAATGTACAGTTAATACGGAACACATCATTCTAGTGACTGTTGCATTTACGGAACACATCATTCTAGTGACTACAGTTAATACGGAACACATCATTCTAGTGACTGTTGACATTACCTTCTACAAAATATACTGTTAATACAGAACACATCATTCTTGTGACTGTTGACATTTACGGAACACATCATTCTAGTAACTGTTGACATTACCTTCTATAAAATATACTGTTAATACGGAAAATACCGTTTGGTATGATTTGTATTTAACGAAATTTGTTTCTTTCAATTTCATAGAATACAGACAATGATCTTGAGTTTGTGTATTTAAAACGTCATAGTTTAAATGTTTTTCTATCTACAAAAAAATGGGAAAAGGAAAGCTGTCATCCCAGATTATGCCCGTGTCATGGAAGACACAACACACAATCCTGTAGTACGATACATACAAACAATTAGAAAAAATATGATGTAAATTAACATTGTCCTCGAATAACAGTCCTCTTGCAGTTGACTTGATACTATCTTGTTTACTCAGTAAGAAATGTGAAACTGAAGACGATAAATAATATGTAAACGGTTGACACAAAGGGGAACTTGCACGCTGTGAAGGAGCTTCAAATGTAGGTTCTATATATGAGGTCAATCAAATGTCAAAGTTTGTGTCACCTCTTGACCTCTTGATCTGAACTCGGCGACAGAGAGTTGGATAGGAGGCCTTCAGTACGTTACACGTGTGAGATAGCGGGTGTAAAATTAAAATTATAAGCAAATATTGGTTGAAAAAATTGTCACATATAAATATATTTTCACACAGCAGCACTAAACTAGCAACGACATCTGTAACATTTTACATAACGAGATCAGTATTTATGCTTGGTCAAAGAGCAGTATAACTGAAGTGGAATCTGAATACAGGTGTTTTATTTACCCCGTTGGACGCTTCGATACAACCGAAAGGAGCCCGGCCAGGTAACAAAGTGTCCCATCGTGAGTAACTCTACTTTCTAATTCACACCACGTACATCATCAGACTATCCGGTAGACTGAGAGATATTTACGTGAGATAACCATTAACAGGATAGACTTAAAGTTTCCACTCGATAAACACGTCATATAGCAAATATACATATCAAAATGGTGTACATGTATCACAACCAAACTAACTCAATTTGCATAATAAACTGTGTGACTGTGTTCAAAAATTACACTACTGAACGATTGCTTTGTTCACACAAGATGCCCTTTTCCCTAGTCAATGTTTTTTTTACGTTCATTACAAAAAATGTAAGTTGGCAGCAGACTTGTATTATTTAGCTTACACCAAGGTAATGGGCTACAATCTACATTGGAGATAGCTTTATTGGGAAGCTTTATAGCTTCGGTCGCTTTGTGTCTATAAGTGTATATCATATTTTTCTTGATGTTTCACTTGAATATGGTCTGTAAACTTATGTCTCGTATAGATAGTGAAATTGTTTTCTTTATGTCATGAATATTCAATTTCGATGTCCAATCGAAACGTATCATTAATTAATCATGTTTTTAAAACATTTTAGTTAAGCTGAAGTTTTAAGTTTCTGATTCTATGGAATGTTAACTCGTTAAACAAAGTCATTTTGCGAAAATAAAACTTCAAAAACATTAAACAGGAAAATGGTGATATGTTTTTTATTTTTCCATAAGTACAATATTAACATTGCTGTCAATATTTTATATAATATTTTATGCATTCTTGTAATTTGTTATGATCAAGGTAGTGGGGATAAGGTTATATGCATGTGTCAAGCGATCGTTCCATAAAGGAAGGCAATTTTCTAAGTACAAATACTCAATGCTTTTTTTCATGAATTTTCAATATATATTTATTTTTTGCTTTTCTCTCTGTACATTTTTTTTGTTTGGGTAAATTGATGTAAAATTGTTAAGTCGTCAGTGAAATCACAACACAACGCCGTAAATCTCAAAACAGTCATCTGGGTCCTCTCTGGTGTAAATTACTGACGTCAGTAACGTTCAAAATGAGGCTCACTTATATTAACCTTTCGGGGTGACATTATCTACTCTTCGTGACATCATTAATTATCAATTTCAAGGCATGTCGTCTCAAGACGTAAACCACACTTATCACATACTTAAAGACGTACATACACACGGACATGTAAGCAGACATTCCAACAATTAGACATGTAAAATGACATGTTGACATCTACACTGGGAAACTTATTCAGATAAATTTATGACATCAAAAAGCATGAGGGAACAATCCCAGGTTGTGTACCTCATTGAAGTGAAACCAGACAAAATAAAGAGATAGTTGGTGATTAGTTTTCAGTAAGGAGTGGGGAAAGTACAATAGATAATGTGTCTAAAACATGTAAACCACATTATAAATGCAACCTCTCATTTATAACATTTTGTGGTTTTTCCATAGTTGTGCCTGTGTGTTGTTTAGAAACAATGATCCTTTTTATCCCCCGCTTTCACCGAAACGGAGGATATTTATTTTGGTTTGTCCGTCTGTCTGTCTGTCACGCTTCGTTGCCGTGCAATAACTGAAACAAATGTTTACCGATTTCCTTCAAACTTGGTAACAGGGTTAAATGCCTTAAGGACTCGGCCAAGTTCGATTTTTATCATGTTTCATTGAGTAATCAATAGGATTGAACAGCAGGCTAGGCCTATATAAGTTATCTTCTTAGGTTGACATGACAAAGACAAAGATGAAACGGTAAGTAAGAAAATATTGATGCAAATTATATATAAGAAGTAGCATAAATCCACAGTATATATATATAGCAGCTGGTATAAGGGAGATAAATGCATGTATGTTTCAATTATATATAAATATTTAATTGATATTTTGAGCTATACAATGCTCTTATAAAAAGGCAAGCAATGCCCTAATGATAAATTAAACAGAGAAATTGCCTTTTTTATGCAAGTCATTAATGCCCCCTGTTCATAACCTGCTGCAGTTACACGAAGTAGTTAAAAGTAAAGAACCATGTATATCAATATATACCATTGATAGGAGTGATAAAAAGTAAAGGATACAACAAAAAACAAAATATAAAAAATAAAATGATGACCACTTTCAGCGGACTTCATTTGGTAGAGTTATGGCTCCTTGAATAACGAAAAACGTCATTATCTGGCGTTTCCGTGCAATAACTGCAACAAATGTTAACCGATTTTCTACAAACTTGGTACCAGTGTTAAATGCCTTATGATTGGACCAAGTGCGATGTCCACTTTCAGCGGACTTTATTTGACGGAGTTATGGCCCCTGAGTATAACGAAAAACGTCATTATCTGCCGTTTCCGCTGAAGAACTCTAGCAAATATTAGCCAAATTCCTTCAAACTTGATAACAATGTTTGTGTTCCTCTGTCTTTCCATCCGTCTCGGGCACTCTTTGGTTTTCGTGTGATAATTGCTGTAGATATTGTGCAGATATTTGTGCATATTTACGGATAATTAATGAGGTTTGTAAATTCTGATGGTTTAAGCGATTAATTTACACCGTAATACCTACATGTTCAATAACAAGTCTAACTTCTGTATAGGGATTTTTTGCCCACATGCACAAAATCGTTGCAAGAATTTCATGGATAAATTCTAAGAAGTGAAAGCTTGTTTGATGGTACACATATGTGTTGTCAGTAGACACTGGAATACAGGTGGTACATATGCATTGCTAATATTTGCTTGACTTGTGAAAATGAAGGTATGTATGTACACAAGAACTTATTTCAGATGTGCATACATGTTACCAACTAACTATAGGGGTATATAAATATGTACATATATATAGCAGAGTTTCAAGTATATAACAGACAAATATAACCAAATACCATATATATGGTTTTCGTCTTAAGGTTCAGCCCATCAGGGTACATAATTATGTTGTACAATTGTAATTAACGAGGCTGTCACAATATATTCGAAAACCTATATATCACAATACACATGAGTATTGTACTTATCACAATAAAGAAATGGAACAGGGTATCAGAATAGTTTTCAAAAGCTTATTTGATTTAAATACCAGTTGGCTTGACTTTGCAAATTAATTCCTGTATTTTCAAACTAATATATAATATATATATATGCCAAAAACAATAAACTTGTTATACTAGCGGTAAATTGGACTACATGTCATAATCGTGGATTGGAAACATTGTGACAACTAGATGAGATTATATCAGGAAAACTATTGCAATACATTCCTTGCCTACTGCCTATAGTGTGATGCACACCAGGACTAGCCTTAAAGCCCTAGTAAGTATGTATTGTTTTGTCATATAGCTAGAGTAAATGTAATGTTTACATGATGGCAGTTTGTTTTGAACACTTAAAGAATATTTCCTTTTTTGTATGTACGAAAGGAAAAAGGAAATAATATATAGCGTAGAGGTCTGAGATTTCGTCAATAATTGGTGATTGTTATGATGTTATAAGAATAGCCACTAGGCCTAGGCCTATGCCACAGGCATTTGTTTCTGTCAACGAATTTAGTCATGAGGGGAAAAAGTCGCACCCCACTCATAAAATAAACCATGGTATAGTTTATGAGTGGGGTGTGATTGGTTTTTTTTTCATGACTTTTTATTGACAGAAACAAATGCCTGTGGCCTATGGTATATCTTTTAGCAATATAAGTCATTGACTAGATGGGTTTTTCTGTCCCTTGTAAACCCTAGTGTCCGGAGTGTTTTTTTCTGCAGCCGCATATACAGTATCTGGCCTCCGTCGTAGGTATGTAGTCCAATGTGTAGGTGACTGATGGAGGAACATCGTCTGACACTGGCTTAACTATTTTACTTTGCCGGAGTTTTTTGCCCGGAACCTGTCTTTGTTTAAAGGTTATATCAAATATCCAGTCACACAAATAGTTTCCGGTGATGAGAAAGACGTGGAGATAGTTTGTAATAGTAAGGAATGTTAGTGTTAGTGTGTATGGTTGATGGTGCGTTATTTCCTTGATTTTGATTTTATCTAAATGTATGTTTTATTATTTTTCCATTTACTTTACTATCCTTATCCTTTGTTCGCCAATGCTGCTTCTCTTCTACGGCACTATCGAACACAATTTCCTTCACTCTTCTGTTGTGTTCCACTTAGTCAGGTATATAGCATTACAGTTTCATCTTCTTACTATCCCATCTTCTATCCTGCTATGTCAAGATTGTAAAAGATTGACAATAGAGCAGCTCTACTATATATTATTTTTAAATGTCAAACATTCTAAATGGAAGGTATCAAAATTCTAACAGCAAATTGTCAGGGTCTGGGAGAACAAACGTAAAGATGTCTTTTCGTACTTTAGAAGGAAAAATCTATAATATTTATTGTATACAGGATATATACATTTTACTGCGGAGATTGAAAATAATATTAGAACAGAATTGGGATATACATGTCATTTCAGCTCATTTAGATCAAACTCTAAGGTGAAAGCAATCATATTTAATAATAATTTTGAGGCAAAGGTGGTAAGTGACCAAATATGGACCAAACTCAGACATACCTAGCGTTTACGATAAAGTATATGATGCTATGAGTGATTATATTAAATGTGGTGATTTTAACTTAGTTATAAACCCTGATCTAGAAACAATCCTAAAGCAAGAGATAGAGTAATTGAGTAAATATATAGAGAGCAGCACCCAGACACCAACAGATATACATGGAGAAGACCAAACCCTATGAAACAGTCACGTATAGATTATGTTTTAGTTTCAGAAAATACGATAATTGTTTAAGAAACTCTTTTATTTGAAGAAAAAACCCTGTTACTTCTGAATTTTTAAAATAATTTTGGAAACAGTAGGTCAGTTTGTAGATAGTTCAAGACGATATGGATATTATAATAATATACTTTCAATAACACAAAGACAGGGAATCATAACATGTTTACCAAAGGGAGATAAGCCGCGGCAATTTTTGAAAATCTGGAGACCTATTTCACTTCTAAATATAGTATATATAAAATAGCATCAGGTTCAATCGCAAATAGAGTAAAAACTGTTTTAGACAAGTTTATTAATACAGATCAGTCAGGTTTTATTTCCGGAAGATATATAGGGACTTCCGGTTAGCGCCTGATAAGGCTTGTTCCCGTAGGCTCCTGACAAATTTTGTGTTTTTCACGAATATACTTACTTACCAATGCTGAAGTTTGCCATGTTTTCATTTAAATAGTTCGAGATCATTCTCGTCTATAATTAGAGTTTTTGGAACTTTGTCGTCATTTTTGGCTTTATTTTCGTATATCAGAGGACACAACTTTAACAGCTGGGCGAGTTGTCTGCAAACGCACACTCGTCCAGGTGTTTTTCTGAATTTCTAGTCAGTTAATATTACATACCATTTTAGTTAAGTATATTTGTATTGTTTAAACATTCTTTTCACATTTGACTTATATAATAAGCTTTTGCAGTAATACTAAAACCGTAATAATCATTTGTGGTCAATTATTTCCTCGGCTTGGATAGACGCCTACTTTGTTTTACAGTCGATTTTTGCCCCATATATCTGACCCATCTCGGTATCCTCTCTCGGTTTTTGTTCATTCTTGGTAATATAAACGCGATCATCTGCTCGTGAAACATTATTGTTTTTCTTCTGGAAAGTTTAATATATCAATACAATTTTAAAGAAAAAATATGTGCATCGTCAAATTTGGATTTGTAAGAGACATCTCGTCACAAATTTATCATCTCCCGTTAGCTTAAGAGGCACAAATTAAATGTAGGACCACCAACAGGCCTGCAGCATAAATGTAAATGCTTTATAGTACTTAAGGATCTCCGATACAGCCAGAGCAAAACACTAAAGAATTTCACTGTCGTTTTTCAGTGTAAGAGTCACTCGCCCCTGGTTACCATTTCGACAATGTCGTTATCTTCCCTTGAATAGATTTTGTTTGAATAATGTTTCGACTACAGAGTTGTGTCCCTTGCGTTGAAAATCTCCAATCGCGAAAGTGTGGGCAAAAAAATCTGTCGTAACGTTGTAAACAACGTCGTGGCAGTGATGGCCAACGATGTCCAATATCAACTGCTAGACCACGACTATGCGACGAAACAATGTGACACTCGTTCACACATTGAAGAGACGCTGGCTACTGAGGCCCCTACAAATTAAGCTTACTGGCAGTTTTACTGATGAGCCGACACCGACGTCCGATGAGGATCCCTCTAGTACTAGTGATCACGAATACGCCAATAACTTTTAATATAACTTATATAATTTTACATTGATATGTTTTATAATGTAATCAACTAGATAAATTATTAGTGCCAAAACATGTATTGGGTATTGTATGAAATTGTTATGTTGTTGTACCTTTTTACCCAATAAACTTGAAGGATTATTATTGGTACAAATGTAGAAGTTGTCTCTCGTTTTTGTTTAGTTTTTTTAATCTGAATATTTTTTTGTCCGCAAGATATTTATTTTCTGTCACCTATATTTTCTTCTCGTTGTCCTAAACGTGTTGCATTGGCACTCGGAATTTTATTGATTCATGTAACGGGCTTTTTTTGTTTGTTTTAGTATTATTGTTAGAAAATTACTCATTTTTTGTGTTTTGTTCATCAATAATGACATTGTTATTATTTTTAAAGTGTTATATTTCTAATAAACCATTGTTGCATCAAATAAAAAATATTTTGTTTCATTTTGTTCCATTGAATAAAAAAAAATCGAATTTTCATAATATCCCAAAAAATCTGAAAAAACTACCGCAAGGTATGGGTTATTGTTCAGAAATGATTTGGTTATGTAAAAGCGATGCCGTAGAAAAAAAACCAATGCCTCATTGCATTTTAGGCGGAGAGACGGGGATCCTTAAGATCAATATCAGTATTATATTTTGACTTAATGATTCTTGTTAACAGTTCAGAATAGTATTACTCTAAGATATGACTAAATCTTTCTGATACGTTTGTAGTAAATTCCTGATGCCATTTGCAATGTCAGTCAGTCCCTTTCCAGTATTGGTATTAAAATCAGAAATTTAGATATGTTCTAGACATTTTGTACTGTTGTACTACTTTTTTTGGTCTTGTTTCGCTTATGTTGTAAATACTAGAAGTTGTAGGATCATTTCTAATACATATCATCTCTGTACACGCCACAGAAGAGGCGACTAATACGGGAACCCCCTGCAGCGCCGTGAATTTCCATACTGTGATCTTTTTCTTCCATCAGTGGAGGTTGATATCACCTTCATATATGTTTAAATATAGTAGATCTGTTCTCCTGGCACTTAGACCAGTGAGTCATAATATTACAACACATCTTTTAGAGGATTTAAAGGAAATAAATTCGGAGAAACTCTTGCGCACTAGACGTGGGACACGGGCAGGAAAGGGTGCTGTTAGGCGAATACCAAGTAGTATCGGTGTTAAATCAAACGGAACCAGTGGTTGTACCAACTCGGGCCTGAACACTGATAATCTCATCCATTTGGTCACTACATATGGTATGTCCGCCTCGCACTCTTTTTCTTGCAGGACCACACTGAACTTACAGCAGACATCAACCCTATTGTGCATTCTCGTAACGATACACGGATTCCGACATCGTCAGTATCGTACGAGAATTTACATGACATCAAGCCAACAACAGCTGGTCAATTTAAGTCAGTTATACCTCTGAATTTAGTGTCCTTAAACTGTCGCTCGGTGAAGAATAAGTCATTGTCCGTCGGGGATTTTGTAACATCTCAGGACATTGACATTCTTGCATTGACAGAAGATGTTACTCCCTTTAATCTACTGAAGGCGAGGTTGATGATCTTGTTGAAGCTTACACATCTGGTATAGAAGCCCTTACAGAGAAAACACGCACATCTGCAGACTAAGATGATAACTCTGAGACCAAATACCCCGTGGTATAATGAAAATCTCCGCATGGAAAAACAGAACCGTAGAAAAGCAGAGAGACAGTGGCGACGGAGCAAATTAACCGTTCACCAACAGATTTATAGGGGGCAATGTCGGCTAGTTGGTTCACTACTCTTTCAATCAAAGAAGGTTTATTATTCAAAAAGAATCGAAGAATGCGGTAAGGATAATAGACAGCTTTTTAGACTCACCAAAACCCTAATGCGACAGAAAGGTGAAATTATCCTACCAAACTGTAATTCGAAGTCCTGTGAGTTTGATCCACTGCCGACAGACCTATTAAAACAATGTCTTTAAGCACTGCTTCCTTTGATTACTGCTTCCTTTGACTAGCTCGGCTCCGTACTGGGCACACATATCCTTCTCATTCGTACCTTTTAAAACGAAAAGATCCACCTTCATGCCACGCATGTGACCCTCCATTTACAGTGGAACATTTTTTGATAGAATTTTCCGATTTTTAACATTCGTGATAACTACTTTCGAGTCCCGGATATGAAAACTCTTTTCAGTTCCGTGGACTCGAAGGCATTATTTAACTATTTGAAAGACATCGGTCTATTCTATAGACTCTTTCAACCCACCTTACCCTTTTGACGTTAAATATATCACATAGTCCATATCATCTATTCGTTATCTCTTTTATGATTTTAACCCCCTTTTTTATTTTAATTATCTACACATACAATGCGAATGCTTTTAAAAAGAACCTTTTTATCTGATTTCATCTTCGCTACTCACATGTTTGTTTAAAAAATAAAATGAATAAATAAATCAATATGGCCCTAAATGACCACTGCCGCCGATGGGCCGTTTAACACAAACAAACAAACAAACACTGACAGAAACCTGGTTAGGTTCAGATATCGACGACCAGGTACTAGCTGAGCTAATACCAACAGGCTATGGATTCCTCACAATGCTAAACTCGGCAAACGTGGTGGTGGGGTGGCTGTTCTGTTTAAGAAAGGCCTCTGTGTGAGACCTCTCTCTCCCAACCATGATGATGTAAACACACTCTTTGAGTACATGACTTTTTCTGTCATTGCTGATGATAAACAATTTAGATTGTGTATCATTTACAGCCTCCTCCATCTAGACAGAATACTTTCCGAAATACAGTGGTTTTTATGAGTGGTCTACCTTTTTAGACCACCAGGTTGTTGTACCACAAGATATTATTATCACGGGTGACGTAAACTTCCACTTAGATGATCTATCTAATGTTGATGCTCGCCAGTTCTTTGGGATATTAGATTCCAGGGGTTTGATTCAGCATGTGACAGAAGCAACACACAACCATGTCCACACACTGGATGTGGTCATAACAAGGGAAGATAACTCAGTCATTCATGGAGCAATTCCAGTGACTGATCCATGTCTAAGTGATGTAAAGGGGAACCAATCTGGTGATCATCTTGCTGTCCACACAACACTGAATTGTAGTAAGCCAGATCATGCAAGGAAAGAAGTAAGCTTCCGGAAATTCCGCGAAATTTCAATACCAGATTTCAACAATGACATTCAGTCTTCTTCCGCCCTTCAATCTACTGAAGGCGGGGTTGATGATCTTGTTGCATCATACACATCTGGTATAAAAGCCGTTATAGAGAAACACGCACTTCTACAGACTAAGGTGATAACTGTGAGACAGAATGCCCCATGGTATAATGAAAATCTCCGCGTAGAAAAACAGAACCGAGAGACAAAGGAAAGAGACTGAGAACATACGAATGGTTAAAACAACAACAAACTGACATATTAATGATACAAGAAACACACTTCACTAATGAATTATGTGATGTAATAGATAATGAGGTAAATGAAGTATTACATTGTTTCCATAATTATGGGGAACGAAACAGTAAAGGAGTATCGATACTTATAAAAAAAAAATCACTTAATGCTGTAGTTATTAACCACAGTATTTCTGATAATGGTCGATATATTTTAATGAATTTGAAAATTGGTGATAAAATGTTTACTTTAGTAAATATATATGCACCAAATATTGAAAATGAAAGGAACGCTTTTTTTAAATTAGTAACAAAAGAAATAAAGGAAAAGAGTATAGGAAGTACAATTATTGGGGGTGATTTTAATGAGGTACTTAATCAAAGAGACAGAAAAACAATAGGAAAGATTAGACATAAAAATATAACATATGGACTTAAACAATTGATACAAACAGCACACTTATTAGATATTTGGAGGCATAAGAACACAGATAGAATACAATATACGTGGAGACGAAACAGACAAGGGGCTGCAAGTAGAATAGACTATTTTTTAACAGAAAAGGGAAATTGCAGTATTATAAAATCAGCAGATATCCGTCCAGCTCAAATTAAATCTACAGACCATCAAGCAATATCACTGAAACTATTTATAGGTGACAAAAAGGGGCCGGGTGTATGGAAAATAAATAATAGTATTTTAGCAGATGAAGAATATAATATAATAATACAAGACAGTTTAAAGCAGTCAATTGAAATATGTAACAAGGAGAATTTAAATAAGAGAACAACATGGGATTATTGCAAGACAATGTTCAAACACGAAACTATTAATTATTGTGTTAACAAATCAAAGCAACGAAAGTCTGATATTGAAATATTGGAAAATAGGTTAAACCACTTACATAAGAAAATAAATTTAACAGAAAATGAACAGGTAAAAATAAAAGAAAATGAATCAAGGCTTGAAGATTTATACGAAAATAAAGCAAAAGGCGCACAGATTCGGGCTCGATCTATCTGGATAGAACAAGGAGAGAAAAATACAAAATATTTTTTAAACCTAGAAAAACACCGACAAACACAAAAAGTGATACATGAAATTGAAGACGAAAATGGGAAAAGAGTTCAAGAACCAGGGAAAATTATGAATACTATAAAACAATTCTATGAGAAATTATACCAATCCGATCAACAGAATGGTAATGACATAGATAGATACGTACAAACTATCGAAGAAATTAAGACATTAACAGATAAAGATAGGGAATTTTGTGATGGAGAATTAACATTAGAAGAATGCACGGCTGCGGTAAAAAAGATGAAAAAAAACAAAAGTCCTGGAATGGATGGACTCTCAGTAGAATGTTATGAGGTTTTTTTGGGAAAAAATAGGTACCTTAGTAACAGATGTATTAAATGAAGCTTATGCTAATGGAGAGCTCAGTGAGACCCAAAAATATGGATTAGTAACATTGATTTATAAGAAAAATGAAATTGAAAAGCTGGAAAATTGGAGACCTATATCGTTGCTGAATATAGACTACAAAATTGCAGCACATGTATTAGCGACGCGACTGAAGGAGGTGATGCCTAAAATAATAAGCACAGATCAAAATGGGTACATTAAGAATCGATTTATAGGCTTTAATATAAGGCAAATCCAAGATGTAATTGATTATTCAGAAAAATTTAATATAGACTCGTGTATACTTTTTCTAGATTTTAAAAAGGCATTTGATACAATAGAATGGGACTTCATGTATGCTAGCTTACACAGATTTGGATTCGGTAAGTCATTTATTAATTGGATAAAAACATTATATTCAGATATTAAAGGATTGGTAAAAAATAATAATTGGATATCAGGTGAATATAAGATCTCAAGAGGAATTAGACAAGGTTGTCCGCTTTCTTGTTTAATCTTTGTAATTGCGGTGGAGCTAATGGCTACCAAAATAAGAAATACTGTTGATGTGAAAGGGTTTAA
>NW_018407334.1:83352-91605 GCF_002113885.1 Mizuhopecten yessoensis
AAAAAAAAAAAAAAAACCCAGAAAAACAGAACCGTAGAAAAGCAGAGAGACAGTGGCGAAGGACCAAATTAACCGTTCACCAACAGATTTATAGGGAAGAATGTCGGCTAGTTGGTTCACTTCTCATTCAGTCAAAGAAGGCTTATTATTCGGTAAGGACAATAGACAACTTTTTGGATTCACCAAAAACCTTATGGATCAGAAAGGTGAAATTATCCTACCAAGCTGTAATTCTGAAAAAGACTTAGCAAGCAAGTTCAGTGATTACTTTCTGAATAAAATCAGCTCAATCAGGAAAAATATTACCGAAGTGAACACCTCTACTGACATTGACAACTCTGCCATGACTGCTGACATTGCATTTGAGGGTGAACCATTGACAAAGCTCTCACCAACAACTCGGGAGGAGTTGCGCAACATTATCATGACCTTGCAATCGAAGTCCTGTGAGCTTGATCCACTGCCTAGAGACTTATTAAAGCAATGTCTTGAAGCACTGCTTCCTTTGATTACCGCAATCATGAAGAAATCATTGGTTGAGTCAAAGGTTCCATTATGTTTCAAGAAGGCACATGTCAGACCATTGTTAAAAAAGCCTGGAATGGACAAGGAGGAGTTGAAAAACTACCGCCCAGTTTCAAATCTGCCTTTTCTGTCTAAGATCTTGGAGAATGTTGTGTCCCGACGTTTAGAGGTTTATCTCCATGCAAACAGTCTCCATGACAACATGCAATCGGCCTAACGCACGGGACACTCTACTGAGACGGCCCTCCTATGTGTACATAATGATACAGCTTCTGCATTGGATAACAAGTGGAGAGCGGTGCTTGTCATGCTGGACTAATCAGCTGTATTTGACGTCATCGACCATGGCATACTTTATAAACGTCTGTAATACTCTTATGGAGTGACTGATACCGCACTATGCTGGAAACAGTCTTATCTGAGTGAACGACGACAATGTGTTGCCATCGGATCTTCCACAATGTACTAGATTTCGGGGTTCCTCAAGGGTCGGTGTTAGGACCACGAAAATATTGTATATACTCCAAACCGATTGGAGAGATTTGTCGTCGCCATAGCCTTCGCTACCATTGCTATGCCGATGACTCACAAATTTACATGGTCATCAAACCACAGTACAGTTGGAATACAGTCTCAGAAAGTCTGGAAGCTTGTCTGACAGATATCAGTATCTGGATGAACGCCAACATGCTTAAGCCTAATCAGGAAAAGACGGAACTAATCGTCTTTCCCCAAAGAGTCAGCAAACAATGGCTCTCCAGCTCAAGGTCGGTGCCAGAACTATTGAGACTGTTCCAGCTGTTAAAAACTTTGGGATATACTTTGATATTTCACTGAACATGGAGAAACAAGTGAACGCTATTGCCAAATCCTGTTACTACCAGATCAGGAACATCGGCTGTATTCGGCAGTTTATAACTGCAGATGCATGCACAAATTTGGTGCAATCACTTGTTACCTCTCCGGATTATGGTAACGCCCTGCTCTGTGTATATCTGACAAACTAACTAGTCGTCTGCAGAGGGTCCAGACCACTGCAGCGCGGCTAGTTACTCGTACTTGAAAGAGAAAGCACATTACACCTGTGCTTTATTCGTTGCACTGGTTACCTGTACGATACAGGTCGCAGTACAAAATTCTGGTGTACAAATACAAGGCACTGAAAGGAACTGCTCCTTAGTACCTACATGAGCTTGTAACCCTGTATCAGCCGTCACAATCACTGCGGTCGGAGTCAGAAACAGATGATTTAGGAGGGTTTCGGCTACGTTGTGGATGTGCTTACCATCTGATATTAGAAAGTCAAATGCCCTGGCCAAGTTCGAGAGGGACATCAAAACTTACCTCTTCACGTCTGCATTTTAGAATTCTTGCAAAGACGTCATGTAAATACCACACTTTTATTTGTTCAATTATGTGCACATTGCTACGGAAGCCTATACGTGTCATCTTGATTTTTTTTTCTTATCTCGTTAAGAGATACAGGCTGCTTTTCTATTTTTGTTGTGGGGTTTTCAAGACATTTAAAGATAACTTTTACATAGCAAATCACTGCATTGACTTCAAAATACAAGGCATAACGTTGCAAGAATGAACAAGTGTGTGAAAATTACTATTGTAAGATATTTTGTAATGCTGAACATTTTAAAAACAGATTTTAAGACATCTAAGGACGTATACAAAGTTCTTGAAATAATTTGAAAATTTGTTTAATTTTCCAATTGTACGGTTGGCTAAAATGTATTTATTAAAATAAGTTACTTATCTACCCTCTTAGCCGTATGGTTTTAAGAACTGCTGTGATACATTAACGCCTTTTCTCCCTAAAGCAGAGAGCTAGTTATGCGTGTTCTTTGGAAATCCCTTTGAAGGTTTGGTCGATAGTAGCCATGCTGCTGAACAGAACTCTCCTAGATTTACATGAAACAACACTCTTCCCCACTCTGCAGATTTATCTGTACTGTAAGTCTTACAACATGTAGTACCAATGCATGCGAGACCACGGTGGTGATATTATAATTATCTGATATATCTGATCACAATAGGTTGTTGTGTTCTAGCGACATGGATATTGGGAAAATTCCGGGGAAAGGCATATGCTATCGTCCTATCCGACGTAACCGACAGAGCATCTGCTGCCAGACCTTAAGGATGAGGCGCCCAGGAATAAACTTACAAAAAGATTTGATAATTGCCCAACCTCATGAGGACAGAGTTCAGATCCTAAACTTTCAGGTCAACGTACACTGGTGTATGTTTTGCATTGTGCCGTTAATTTGATGATAAAAGTTTTAAATCTGACATCATCAGCTACGTCAAGTGTTTCACACTTAGAAAAAAAGGAAAAGACTCTAGAATGTCTTAAACTCGAATAATCAAAACTCCAACATGAGCTTTCATTGATAGTTACTGATCTCAATGACTAGTTGTTGTTTCATGAAGCAACGTCAGCTATACATGCGTGGAAACAGACAGCTGGGTGTTGATCATGTTTTAAGGTTATGTAAGTGTATTAGTTCTTTTCAGAAGCGAAAGATATTGGAGTAACCTCCCCTTACTCTAGTACAACTGCATTCCTGAGCTGCAGCCACTATTTCTAAAACTTACATTCAAATGATCATTGTTAGCACTAGGGCTGTTTTAATGTCATCGTAAAAAACCAATGTAGAATATTTTATGACATAAAAGCAACAATACAATTCAAATTTTATTTCAAACACGGAACAGTAAACTATGGAATGGTGCCTGATGTGAGATTCAGACAATGTATTAGCTATAAACAGACATGGAGAATATCTTGTTATATCAAACGAAGTGCAGTCATTTACTAATATCTATATTATTGTTTTACTTCCTCTACATGTTAGTATATATAGTTGTACTTCCTCTATATGTTAGTATATCTAGTTGTACTTCCTCTGCATGTTAGTATATCTAGTTTTACTTCCTCTACATGTTAGTATATCTAGTTGTACTTCCTCTATATGTTAGTATATCTAGTTGTACTTCCTCTGCATGTTAGTATATCTAGTTTTACTTCCTCTACATGTAAGTATATCTAGTTTTACTTCCTCTACATATTTGTATATCTAGTTTTACTTCCTCTACATGTTAGTATATTTAGTTTTACTTCCTCTACATGTTAGTATATCTAGTTTTACTTCCTCTACATGTTAGTATATCTAGTTGTACTTTCTCTACATGTTAGTATATCTAGTTTTACTTCCTCTACATGCTAGTATATCTAGTTTTACTTCCTCTACATGTTAGTATATCTAGTTTATCTTCCTCTACATGTTAGTATATCTAGTTTTACTTCCTCTACATGTTAGTATATCTAGTTTTACTTCCGGAAGTAAAACCTAGGATCGATTTCTGAGAGAAATATTACAACGCATGACTTCTGAGAGAAATATTACAACACATGACTTCGGAGAGAAATATTACAACGCATGATTTCTGAGAGAAATATTACAACGCATGACTTCTGAGAGAAATATTACAACGCATGGCTTCTGAGAGAAATATTACAACGCATGATTTCTGAGAGAAATATTACAACGCATGACTTCTGAGAGAACTATTACAACGCATGGCTTCTGAGAGAAATATTACAACGCATGACTTCTGAGAGAAATATTGCAAGGCATGATTTCTGAGAGATTGTGAGCTACAGCCATAACTAAACATCCCATAGGTAAAGAATTATTGTTTTCTGGGCACGACATGTATGGCTACGCTAGGACTCTGACGACAAGTAACTATTTTCTTGGTGCACATTTAGCAATATCACATAACTGCATTACTGACACTGCAATAAAACCTGTTCCGACGCATTTGGAACTTTTGTAAACATAAAACAAGGATCATGGATACTCTTAAGATATCTGTTCCACTGAACTTAAATTTTAAAACAATTATTTGAAAGAAAGTACATTTCTCTTAAATGTTGATGAATTTTCTTCAGTTTGAACATTTTGAAATCTAAGAAACTTGAAAGTCACCTAATAAGTGTTTCAAAAACATTAAATTCATTAAGATTGCACAATAAAATGCAATTAAAACAACACAATCAGACAAGTTTTGTTACTGAATTTAAGGAATATTACTTCAGCTTTAGTTTGGTCCTTAAATCCAACGATGCTTTCCTCTAATAGCGCGAGCGTTCGTGAAACTTAAGCCCGAAAGTAGTTGATTAGTGCAAATATAATCAATATAAATATTAATGTAAATCTCTTTATTTCTTCATAACAAAATTTTCTTTATTTTTTATTACTTAAGCATAGGAATATTGTCAAGTAACGAGCTAATTAAGATTACATTAATCCGCTTATATAGATATCTGTTACTTAATTAGATAGCTGTTATTTATATAGATAGTCGTTACTTATATAGATAGACGTTACTTATATAGACAGTTGTTACTTATATAGATAGCTGTTACTTATATAGATAGTTGTTACTTATATAGATACAATGTAGTCGTTACTTATATAGACAGTTGTTACTTATATAGATAGTTGTTACTTATACATGTATAGACACTTGTTACATGTACTTATATACATAGCTGCTACTTATATAGACACTTGTTACTTATATAGATAGTTGTTACTTATATATATAGTTGTTTCTTATATAGACGGTTGTTACTTATATAGATAGTTGTTACTTAAATATATAGTTGTTATTTATATAGACGGTTGTTACTTATATAGACAGTTGTTACTTATATAGACCGTTGTTACTTATATTGTTCCTTATATAGACAGTTGTTACTTATATAGATAGTTGTTACTTATATAGATAGTTGTTACTTATATAGACAGTTGTTACTTATATAGATAGTCGTTACTTATATAGACACTTGTTACTTATATAGATAGTTGTTACTTATATATATAGTTGTTACTTATATAGACGGTTGTTACTTATATAGACAGTTGTTACTTATATAGATAGTTGTTACTTATATAGACCGTTATTACTTATCTTGTTCCTTATAGAGACAGTTGTTACTTATATAGATAGTTGTTACTTATATAGATAGTTGTTACTTATATAGATAGTTGTTACTTATATAGATAGTCGTTACTTATATAGACAGTCGTTACTTATATAGACACTTGTTACTTATATAGACACTTGTTACTTATATAGATAGTTGTTACTTATATAGATAGTTGTTACTTATATAGACGGTTGATACTTATATAGATAGTTGTTACTTATGTAGATAGTTGTTACTTATATAGACCGTTGTTACTTATATAGATAGTCGTTACATATATAGACAGTCGACACTTATCTAGACAGTTGTTACTTATACAGACGGTTGATACTTACATAGATAGTTGTTACATATATAGATAGTTGTTCCTTATGTAGATAGTTGTTACTTACATATATATAGTTGTTACTTATATAGACCGTTGTTACTTATCTTGTTCCTTATATAGATAGTTGTTACTTATGTAGATAGTCGTTACTTATATAGACACTTGTTACTTATATAGATGGTTGTTACTTATATAAGTAACAACGGTCTATATAGGTAACAACTGTCTATATAAGGAACAAGATAAGTAACAGCGGTCTATATAAGTAACGACTAACTATATAAGTAACAAGTCTCTATATAAGTAACGACTAACTATATAAGTAACAATTATCTATATAGACAGTTGTTACTTATATAGACCGTTGTTACTTATCTTGTTCCTTATATAGACAGTTGTTACTTATATAGATAATTGTTACTTATATAGATAGTTGTTACTTATATAGATAGTTGTTACTTATATAGATAGTCGTTACTTATATAGACAGTTGTTACTTATATAGATAGTCGTTACTTATATAGACCGTTGTTACTTATCTTGTTCCTTATATAGATAGTTGTTACTTATGTAGATAGTCGTTACTTATATAGACACTTGTTACTTATATAGATAGTTGTTACTTATATATATATAGTTGTTACTTATATAGACGGTTGTTACTTATATAGACAGTTGTTACTTATATAGATAGTTGTTACTTATATAGATAGTTGTTACTTATATAGACGGTTGATACTTATATAGATAGTTGTTACTTATGTAGATCGTTGTTACTTATATAGACTGTTGTTACTTATATAGATAGTCGTTACTTATATAGACAGTCGATACTTATATAGACAGTTGTTACTTATATAGATAGTTGTTACTTATATAGATAGTTGTTACTTATATAGACAGTTGTTACTTATATAGATAGTTGTTACTTATATAGATAGTTGTTACTTATATAGATAGTTGTTACTTATAGAGATACAGTGTAGCTGTTACTTACCTCAAAATTAGAGAAGATGACAAGAAAGTGAAGATTTCCTATCGTTAGTGATCATGAGGGGAGGGGACCTGTTACTGTCCAAATCTTTGATGTTTACACACCGAGCGTGCTTGCATATCTCTTATATGAAACATTAGACATGTGCATACTGTCAGTTGCTTTTAAGAGTGAATATTGATATTACACGAATTTATATAGAACAATCTCTCACTGAATTGTTAATTGTTCCCTGTGGAAAGGCGGTAGAACTACCAGATATAATAAACGCCTATATCATATAGCATTTTTTCTCAGTTGCATATATATTAACGAC
This sequence comes from Mizuhopecten yessoensis, assembly GCF_002113885.1. Lineage (NCBI taxonomy): Eukaryota > Metazoa > Mollusca > Bivalvia > Pectinida > Pectinidae > Mizuhopecten > Mizuhopecten yessoensis. Next base: position 90,527 of record NW_018407334.1, read on the forward strand.
TGAAAAGAATTTCCTATATATTATAGGAGCAAATTATATCTTCAGTTCAGTTTCAGTTTCCTTATTTCCGAGAGCCATCCGACTCGTGGGTTAAATCTCAAACAATTACATCGTGTAATGTACAAAAATCATAATTCAAAATCAAATTAATTAAGTGGAAAGTGAGCTTACAAAGTACATAAGTAGTTTTCCATATCAGACATCGATTTCTCTACGTTTTCTCGTAGCACAATATAAACTCTTCCGAGATTTCATAATTGTTTTACATTATTAGTACTCAATAATTTCGTTAACTTAAAAACATTAAGATTTCTGTGATAGAATAGCTTAATTTATTTACATCACAGGTCTTGATGTAATGGGCATTTTAGGATGAAGTGAAATTCATCTTCTATATCACCAGAGGCACAGCGGGTATACAATCTATTCTGTCAAATAACGTTGTTCCGTCTACCCACTTCAATATTTAGTTATGAGACGGCAATCTAAAACATGTAATAATGCGTTTGTACTGTGGTTCTAAAGATTTATATAAATAAAATTGAAGACAAAAATTATCAATAAGGTACTGGTATAAATAACCTTTAGTTGACCTTGATACATCTTAAAAGCAACATAAACAGGTAAATTGTTATCGAACATATTCCAAACCAAGACTAGCGCCACCAGGATTACAACTCATGCTAACATAAACTATCCAGCCATCATTTACATTATTAACACATTCATCATAACATGATTTAATAAACAATTGTCACTTTGTTTCAACCAGTATATAAAAATCCTTAATTTTCTTTGTATGATTTGAGGAAATCTATCGAGCTCACAATAAACTAAATCATTGTAAGTGTTTTTTTCCGAACTAGTAACAATTTCTTATGTCGCTCAGAACATATGTATGCCAGTTAATGCTGATGATGCTAAGATCTTATTTAATTTCTTACATAATAGATTTTATGAAACTGTTGAAATGATTGGTACAGAATATATTAATAAATATCAACTTCAGTATTAGCTGTATGTAGTACTATGTACACATGTGCTGGACAACTTCAGTATTAGCTGTATGTAGTACTATG
>NW_018407334.1:92854-98952 GCF_002113885.1 Mizuhopecten yessoensis
CTGGCGATCAAAGCTTGACATCATAGATCTGAGACTGTTTGGTTCATATTCAGAACCGTCCACTTTTCGGACACTCATGAAAAATTGGGAAAGCAACGGAGATAATTCGGGAGGGGGTATGTTTTGAATACTTCGGGATTCGTTGATTTCTGGAGTTTCGAAAAAGGCTTTCAATACTTTCATGTCATTCCACGTTTTCAGTAGAGTGTTCTTATTTGATTGTTGTTCAATGAATGACCCAATTTCCGTTTGTTGGACCGGAACAAACCTTTGAGTTTGGTTGGGTGTCGTCTGCTTTTGTGGTAGCGAGGACGACTGAGTCATAGTCTGGGGTATTGGCTCTAACTGATCACCTGGCAAGTCAACCTCAATATCACTTCCCTCGATTAAAACTCTATAAAATGTTGCAAATCCCATTGGAACAAGTTCTTGTACTGTGCCCCTACCTTTGCCGTCAATTCGAACAGAATCCCCAATGTTTACGTCAGCCATGTTGTAGTAGGCCTATACTATAGTAATAGCAGTAGTAGTAGTAGTGCGTAGGAATACGACCTAGTTCCCACGGTGTCGCGCGCTCATTTGCATCTTTATTGCACACGTTCAATATCAATTTTATTGCACCCCTTTATTGCACTGCAGAAGTCTTATATTATATAATAAATGAATGTTTGGTACATAGTGATGCAGATAGACTTAATGCTTATGATGGGTGTGTTGGCCAAATCAAATCACAAAGTTCTCTGAGGTTGTTAGGTGAGTTTTTACTTGTAACGATGAGATTAAGATTAGGTTTACTACTTGTCGATTTACAACATAGGTTCAAGCTGTCAGCTGGAAGAGTCTCCAGATTTTTTTTCTCTGTATGGATTCTTTTTATGCATGAATGTTTTTAAAACTCTGTGTTTTCTACCAACGCTAAGCGTATTACAACAGAACATTCCAGAGTGTTTTGAACGATTTGACACCAGAATCATTCTGGACTGCACAGAGATGTGTATACAGACTCTATCTGGCTTTGAAAACAAATCGAAAACTTACTCCAACTACAAGTGGTCCCTGCAGGTAGGGCGTAAGAATTGTACCTGCTGCCCCCATTGCATGATCGTAAGAGGCGACTAAATTTGGGATCTTATCTTTTCCCTTCTTTCTAAGCAACTTTCTTCTTCCTCATGTTTCCCTTGTTAATGCCTCACTTTTAGACTTTAGTTGAGCATTTTCGCCCCTGTGTGGAAGGATTTGGGTTCTGTCCCCTGGCCGAGCCATACCAGAGTCTGTAAAAATGATAGTTTCTACTCCTGCTTAACGCTCAGCAATTTAGGAGTGGGACGACTGGTTCGCCCGTTGTCAGTATAATGTGACCGGGTGGGGTGTCCTGCTGGGTGTCTTTGGCAGTATGTTTCAGTGAGGTAGCACTATAAAGTCGGCATCAGTTCCGCGCTATCACAAGGAGACGAACACGAACATATCGCAGCCTCCCAAATCACACACGCATACACTACACGCATGCATCTTGCACACAGGGGAGTTCGTCCTTAAATGGCCATAGCTGTTGATAGGACGTAAAACAATACTAAACCAAGCCAAATCAACTACAAGTCCCACAATACATTTAAGGCATTGGTAGGAGTCAGTACAACTGGGGCAGTTGTATTTTGGTTCAAAGCTTTGGAGTGGATCTGCTTCAGAAGTTCTGATTACTAGAAACAGTGGACTATTTGCTCTTCTGGAGCCTGGCGCTGTTTTGGTAGATAAGATATTTATTAATATACATTCTGATCTGAAACAAGAAGATGTAAAACTGTATTGTCCACCAGGGTTATCTTAGGACAGACACATCACGTGATCGTGATTCACTCTTACACTTTATCTTTGGGATATTTCGCAACATCGCTACCACCTGATTTAAGAGTTTGTTATACAAGCATGTTAGTACGATAAACGCTACCCTCGAATGTCGAGTTCGAGACAGAACCAGGATTTTATGGTAGATTTTCTAAATGACCAAAAATTAACCAAGAAAAAATGAGAGGAAAAAACGCGGAAAACACGACATAGCTATAAAGTCCAATCCTTCATATTGTGTATGATCTGTTCTTATATGAAGTGAAGCAGTATGCAAAGCATCACAGCAAATTGTTTTGATAATTTCCGCGATAGGAATGAAATGTTGTCAATGTATCGAAAGTCAGCCGACAGCATACTGTACTTGTCTGTATTTTTGGAAAATGTAGTGCCCGAACTAGAGGTCAGTGATGTCGGTCATGTGATACACACGTATCCTACACGAGAGATTCACATGGGACCTGTAGAGACAAACAAACATATCCATCTCGTAACTGTAACATTCGGAACGTTTATCCTTCGTTGTCTACCTCGACGACATTCGGAACGTCTCATTCCTTCGTTGTCTAGCTCGACAACATTCGGAACGTCTCGATTGAATACTTTTCGTCTATAGAAATACCGGGCCTCAACCATGGTAGATTGATGTGAGGGGTTTATCAGTCGACCCGCTATACGATAATGGAAACATAGATAGGGCATTGCTAGGGTCAGAATATAGATTGTAAATACTTTCATAGGTAAGGATGATATACCCGTAATCTGCCGATACTCGGGTGCGCCTCGTCTCGGTTAATACGGAGTACAGATTGGTACTATAAACAACCTATACCGATCAAGAAATATGGAGTTACATATAAGAACAACAGTTGCTTATTTGGCACTGTTGACACTGTATAGGGGGACTACTGCTTCGAGCAGCCCAGCCTCCATGACTAACCTGGTTACAAGTACACCAAGCAGCCCAGCCTCCGTGACAAACCCTGTGGGCGGTATACCAAGCAGCCCAGCCTCTGTGACAAACCCGGTGACCAGAACACCAAGCAGCCCAGCCTCCGTGACAAACCCGGTGGGCGGTATACCAAGCAGCCCAGCCTCCGTGACAAACCCGGTGCCCAGTACACCAAGCAGCCCAGCCTCCGTGACAAACCCGGTGACCAGTACACCAAGCAGCCCAGCCTCCGTGACATCGACAGCAGTAGGTCCGAACTTTTTTGAAAATTTACAAAATTTTCTACTTAATTCTAAGTTCACCGACAGCATTCAGAAACAGCTCGGAAACTTCATAAAATCTAACAATGTGTCGCTACCCATCTCGGTCATGACTCCCCAAAATCTACAAAAACTCCTCCAGTTCCTCAGACCTGGTTCCAACAGCGGTAACCTCCAAGGTATTTCTCAGTACGTGGGGATGCTCGGGAACATCTCAAACACAATACAGAATGTCACTGGACAATTGGAACAACAAATTTCACCTCAGTGTTTCAGCCACTTACAACATCTAGTGTCGGAACTCACTCAAAGGGAACAATGGGCGATGAAAAGTAAGCAGTATTACGAAATATGTCTGTTTTTACCCTCTCTATAACATAATCTTTTTCGTGTATTGACATTCGCGTTTTTATGGTTAAATTTGCATTTGAACCATGAAATTAAAGTATGTATATTAAATTACAGCGAATGGCCAGAAATCGGATGAATATCACGTTTGTTATTGTAATTAAATGTTATCGTTACACTGGTCCCATCGCTATTATATAATATGTGATACACCAAAAGTATTTTGTCTTTGCAGTGATAGATGCGACAGGTAAAATTCCGTCAGGATTTATGCAAGGAAACCTGGCGTGGGCAGGTTCCTTTGACGAGTGCCTGGGTGTGCGTACCGAGACGTTCGATGGGCAATTCTGTACAGCGACACTTCCCCTCTCAGCAGTATTGGTATGGTATACTAACCAGATCCAGCCTAATAAGCTTAGGATGCAAATTGAAATGTCTTCCACTGTCGTTAGGATTAAGAAACGTGTATCAAGTACATCAACCAACAATAATGTAACGTTATCTTTATCGTTGTGTTCAATTATGTGTGGTAGGACTTTCGTACTGAAGTTTCATTTTTCATTTTAGTCCAGCCTTGTCTAACTATAACCAAACGCTTCGTGTCTCAGAGTTTAGGAAATGCTGGACCATTTAAGCACAGAAATTGATCTGCATATTAATTCATTAAGGGACGTTCCGTATACTTCATTTAGTCATCGATAATTTTTGTACCATGTCGATACACATAATCTTTTGTCCACTCTACCAGTGGCCGATTCTCACCTATATAGACAAAAATGTTTCTCGTCTAAACCAACAACCAATCCTTACTTCACTGTTACCAGGGAGGTATCCCAAATCACTAACCCACTGTTACCAGGGAGGTATTCCCAATCACTAACCCACTGTTACCAGGGAATATCCCCAATCACTACCCACTGTTACCAGGGAGGTATCCCGCATCACTAACCCACTGTTACCATGGAGGTATCCCCAATCACTAACCCACTGTTACCAGGGAGGTATCCCCAATCACTAACCCTTTGTTACCAGGGAGATATCCCGAATCACTAACCAACTGTTACCAGAAAGTATCCCCAATCCTTACCTCACTGTTACCAGGGTGATATCCCCAACCCTTTCCTCACTGTTACCAAGGAGGTATCCCCAATCACTAACCCACTGTTACTAGGGTGATATCCCTAATCCTTACCTCACTGTTACCAGGGTGATATCCCCGACCCTAACCTCACTGTTTCCAGGGAGGTATCCCAATTCACTAACCCACTTTTGCCAGGGAGGTATCCCCAATCACTAACCCACTGTTACCAGGGAGGTATCCCCAATCATTAACCCACTGTTACCAGGAAGTATCCCCAATCAATAACTCACTGTTACCATGGTGATATCGCCAAACACTAACCCACTATTACTAGGGTGATATCCCCAATCAATAACCCACTGTTACCGGGGAGTATCCCCAATCACTAACCCACTGTTACCAGGATAGTATCCCCAATCAATAACCCACTGTTACCAGGGAGGTATCCCCAATCACTAACCCACTGTTACCAGGAAGATATCCCGAATCACTAACCAACTGTTACCAAAAAGTATCCCCAATCCTTACCTCACTGTTACCAGGGTGATATCCCCAACCCTAAACTCACTGTTACCAGGGAGGTATCCCCAATCACTAACTCACTTTTACCAGGGATCAATCCCAATCCATACCTCACTGTTACCAGGGTGTATCCCCTATCCATACTTCATTGTTACCAGGGAGGCATCCCCAACCCTAACCTCACTGTTACCAGGTAGTAGACCCAACCCTAACCTCACTGTTACAAGGGAGGAATCCCTAATCTCACTGTTTCTAGGGTGGTATCCCCAATCACTAACTCACTTTTACCAGGGAGTCATCCAAATCCATACCTCACTGTTACCAGGGAGTATCCCCAATCCTTACTTCACTGTTAACAGGAAGGTATCTCTAACCCTAACCTCACTGTTACCAGGGAGTAATCCCAATCCATACCTCCCTGTTACCAGGGAGGTATCCCCAATCCCTAACCCACTGTTGCCAGGGAGGAATCCCCAATCACTAACTCACTTTTACCAGGGAGTCATCCAAATCCATACCTCACTGTTACCAGGGAGGTATCCCCAACCCTAACCTCACTGTTACCAGGGAGGTATAACAAATCACTAACTCACTGTTACCAGGGAGTATCCCCAATCATTAACTCACTGTTACCAGGGTGATATCCCCAACCCTAGCCTCACTGTTACCAGGGAGGTATCCCCAATCACTAACCCACTGTTGCCAGGGAGGAATCCCCAATCACTAACTCACTTTTACCAGGGAGGTATCCCCAATCACTTACCCACTGTTACTAGGGTGATATCCCAAATCAATGACTCACTGATACCAGGATGATATCCCCAATCAATAACTCACTGTTACCAGGGAGTATCCCCAATCAATAACTCACTGTTACCAGGGTGATATCCCCAAACACTAACCCACTGTTACTAGGGTGATATCCCCAATCAATAACCCACTGTCACCAGGAAGTATCCCCAATCAATAACTCACTGTTACCAGGGTGATATCCCCAATCAATAACCTACTGTTACCAGGGAGGCATCCCAAATCCTAAACTCACTGGTACCAGGTAGTAGACCCAACCCTAAACTCACTGTTACAAGGGAGG
>NW_018407334.1:104208-110186 GCF_002113885.1 Mizuhopecten yessoensis
TTAATCACTAACTCACTGTTACCAGGGAGTATACCCAATCATTTCTTCACTGTTACCAGGGATAATCCCCAACCCTAACCTCACTGTTACCAGGGATGTATCCCCAACACTAACCTCATTGTTATCAGGGAGGTATCCCAAATCACTAACTCACTGTTACCAGGGAGTAATCCTTAATCACTAACTCACTGTTACCAGGGAGTATCCCTTTCACCAGGGAGTCATCCTAATCAATACCTCACTGTTACCAGGGAGTATCCCCAATCCTTACTTCCCTGTTACCAGGAAGGTATCCCTAACTCTAACCTCACTGTTACCAGGGAGTAATCCCAATCCATACCTCACTGTTACCAGGGAGGTATCCCCAACCCTAACCTCACTGTTACCAGGTAGTAGACCCAACCCTAAACTCACTGTTACAAGGGAGGTATCCCCAACCTCACTGTTACCAGGGAGGTATCCCCAATCACTAACTCACTTTCACCAGGGAGTCATCCTAATCAATACCTCACTGTTACCAGGGAGTATCCCCAATCCTTACTTCACTGTTACCAGGAAGGTATCCCTAACTCTAACCTCACTGTTACCAGGGAGTAATCCCAATCCATACCTCACTGTTACCAGGGAGGTATCCCCAACCCTAACCTCACTGTTACCAGGGATGTATCACCAACCCTAACCTCACTATTACCAGGGAGGTATCCCAAATCACTAGCTCATTGTTACCAGGGAGTATCTCCAATCACTAACTCAAGGTTACCAGGGAGTATCCCCAATCAATAACTTACTGTTACCAGGGAGTATCCCCAATCCATACCTCACTGAAACCAGGGAGGTTTCCCGAACCCAAACCTCACTGTTACCAGGAATGTAGCCCATACCCCTAACCTAACTGTTACCAGGGAGGTATCCCAAATCCATCCCTCACTGTTACCAGGGAGGTATCCCCAATCCTTACTTCACTGTTACCAGGGAGGTATCCCCAATCCTGACTTCACTGCTACCAGCAAGGTATCCCTACCCCTAACCTCACTGTTACCAGGGAGATATCCACTAACTCACTTTTACCAGGGAGGTATCCCCAATCCTTACTTCACTGTTACCAGGGAGGTATCCCCAATCCTTACTTCACTGCTACCAGCAAGGTATCCCTAACCCTAACCTCACTGTTACCAGGGAGATATCCCCAATCCTTACCTCACTGTTACCAGGGAATATCCCCACTCCAAACCTCACTGTTACCAGCAAGGTATCCCTAACCCTAACCTCACTGTTACAAGGGATGTATCCCCAACTCTTACCTTACTGTTACCAGGGAGATATCCCCAACCCTAACCTCACTGTTACCTGGGAGGTATCCCCAAGCCTTACCTCGTTGTTACCAGGGAGGTATCCCCACCCCTAACCTCACTGTTACCAGGGAGGTATCCCCAATCCTCACCTCGTTGTTACCAGGGAGGTATCCCAAACCCTAACCTCACTGCTACCAGGGTGATATCCCAAACCCTAACCCCACTGTTACCAGGGTGATATCCCAAACCCTAACCTCACTGTTACCAGGGAGGTATCCCCAATCCTTGCCTCGTTGTTACCAGGGAGTAATCCCAATCCTTACTTCACTGTTAACAGTGAGGTTTCCCCAATCAATAATTCACTGTTACCAGGGAGTTTCCCAACCCTAACCTCACTGTTACCAGGGTGTATCCCCGATCAATAATTCACAGTTACCAGGGAGTATCCCCAATCAATAACTCACTGTTACCAGGTAGGTATCCCCAATCCTTATCTCACAGTTACCAGGGAGGTATTCCCAATCAATTACTTACTGTTGCCAGGCAGTATTCCCAAACCTTATCTCACAGTTACCAGGGAGTATCCCCAATCACTAACTCACTGTTACCAGGGAGTATCCCCAATCAATAACTCACTTTTACCAGGGAGGTATCCCCAATCACTAACCCACTGTTACTAGGGTGATATCCCCAATCAATAACTCACTGTTACCAGGGTGATATCCCCAATCACTAACCCGCTGTTACCAAGGAGTATCCCCAATGAATAACTCACTATTACGAGGGTGATATCCCTAATCAATAACCTACTGTTACCAGGGAGGCATCCCCAACCCTAACCTCACTGTTACCAGGTAGTAGACCCAACCCTAAACTCACTGTTACAAGGGAGGTATCCCCAACCTCACTGTTACCAGGGAGGTATCCCCAATCACTAACTCACTTTTACCAGGGAGTCAACCCAATCCATACCTCACTGTTACCAGGGAGTATCCCCAATCCTTACTTCACTGTTACCAGGAAGGCATCCCTAACCCTTACCTCACTGTTACCAGGGAGTAATCCCAATCCATACCTCACTGTTACCAGGGAGGAATCCCCAATCCTTACTCACTGTTACCAGGGAATATCCCCAATCCTTACTTCCCTGTTACCAGGGATAATCCCCAACCCTTCCCTCACTGTTACCAGGGATGTATCCCCAACCCTAACCTCACTGTTACCAGGGAGGTATCCCAAATCACTAACTCACTGTTACCAGGGAATATCCCAAATCACTAACTCACTGTTACCAGAGATTATCCCCAATCAATAACTTACTGTTACCAGGGAGGTATCCCAAATCCATACCTCACTGTTACCAGGGAGGTATCCCCAACCCTAACCTCACTGTATCCTAGGGATGTATCCCCAACACTAACCTCACTGTTATCAGGAAGGTATCTCCAACCCTAACCTCACTGTCACCAGGGAGGTATCCCCAACCCTAACCTCACTGTTACCAGGGAGGTATCCCCAATCCTTACCTCACTGTTACCAGGGAGTATTCCTAATCCTTACCTCCCTGTTACCAGGGATGTATCCCCAACCTTTATCTCACTGTTACCAGGGAATATCCCCAATCCAAACCTCACTGTTACCAGAAAGGTATCCCTAACCCTAACCTCACTGTTACCAGGGATGTATCCCCAACCTTTATCTCACTGTTACCAGGGAGATATCCCCAACCCTAACCTCACTGTTACCAGGGAGGTACCCCCAATCCTTACCTCGTTGTTACCAGGGAGGTATCCCCAACCCTAACCTCACTGTTACCAGGGTGATATCCCAAACCCTAACCTCACAGTTACCAGGGTGATATCCCAAACCCTAACCTCACTGTTCCCTGGGAGGTATCCCCAATCCTTACCTCGTTGTTACCAGGGAGTAATCCCAATCCTTACTTCACTGTTAACAGGGAGGTATCCCCAATCAATAATTCACTGTTACCAGGGAGTATCCCCAATCCTTACCTGGTTGTTACCAGGGAGTAATCCCAATCATTACTTCACTGTTACCAGGGAGTATCCCCAATCAATAATTCACAGTTACCAGGGAGTATCCCCAATCAATAACTCACTGTTACCAGGGAGTAATCCCAAACCAATAACTCACTGTTACCAGGGAGTAATCCCAAACCAATAACTCACTGTTACCAGGTAGGTATCCCCAATCCTTAATTCACTGTAACCAGGGAGGTATCCCCAACCCTAACTTCACTGTTACCAGGGAGGTATCCCCAATCCTTATCTCACTGTTACCAAGGTGATATCCCTAATCCTTACCTCACTGTTACCAGGGAGTATCCCCAATCCAAACCTCACTGATACCAGGAACGTATTCTAACCCTAACCCCACTGTTACCAGGGCTGTATCCCCAACCCTAACCTCAATGTTACCGAGGAGATATCCCCAATCAATAACTCACTGTTACCAGGGAGTATTCGCAATCCTTACCTCACTGTTATCAGGAAGGTATCCCTAACCCTAACCTCACTGATACCAGGGAGTATCCCAAATCCTTACCTCACTGTTAACAGGGAATATCCCCAATCCAAACCTCACTGTTTCCAGCAAGGTATCCCTAACCCTAACCTCACTGTTACCAGGGATGTATCCCCAACCCTTACCTCACTGTTACCAGGGAGATATCCCCAATCAATAACTCAATGTTACCAGGGTGATATCCCCAACCCTATCCTCACTGTTACCAGGGTGATATCCCAAACCCTTACCTCACTGTTACCAGGGAGGTATCCCCAATCCTTACCTCGTTGTTACCAGGGAGTAATCCCAATCCTTACTTCACTGTTAACAGGGAGGTATCCCCAATCAATAATTCACTGTTACCAGGGAGTATCCCCAATCCTTACCTCATTGTTACCAGGGAGTAATCCCCAACCCTAACCTCACTGTTACCAGGGTGTATCCCCAATCAATAATTCACAGTTACCAGAGAGTATCCCCAATCAATAACTCACTGTAACCAGGTAGGTATCCCCAATCCTTATCTCACAGTTACCAGGGAGGTATTCCCAATCAATTACTCACTGTTACCAGGGAGTATCCCCAATCCTTATCTCACGGTTACCAGGGAGTATCGCCAACCAATAACTCACTGTTACCAGGGAGTAATCCCAAACCAATAACTCACTGTTACCAGGTAGGTATCCCCAATCCTTAATTCACTGTAACCAGGGAGGTATCCCCAACCCTAACTTCACTGTTACCAGGGAGGTATCCCCAATCCTTATCTCACTGTTACCAAGGTGATATCCCTAATCCTTACCTCACTGTTACCAGGGAGTATCCCCAATCCAAACCTCACTGATACCAGGTACGTATTCTAACCCTAACCCCACTGTTACCAGGGCTGTATCCCCAACCCTAACCTCAATGTTACCGGGGAGATATCCCCAATCAATAACTCACTGTTACCAGGGAGTATTCGCAATCCTTACCTCACTGTTATCAGGAAGGTATCCCTAACCCTAACCTCACTGATACCAGGGAGTATCCCAAATCCTTACCTCACTGTTAACAGGGAATATCCCCAATCCAAACCTCACTGTTTCCAGCAAGGTATCCCTAACCCTAACCTCACTGTTACCAGGGATGTATCCCCAACCCTTACCTCACTGTTACCAGGGAGATATCCCCAATCAATAACTCAATGTTACCAGGGTGATATCCCCAACCCTATCCTCACTGTTACCAGGGTGATATCCCAAACCCTTACCTCACTGTTACCAGGGAGGTATCCCCAACCCTAACCTCACTGTTACCAGGGAGGTATCCCAATTTCATACCTCACCGTTACCAGGAAGGTATCCCCAACCCCTAACCTCACTGTTACCAGGGAGTATCCCCAATCCATACCTCACTGTTACCAGGGAGTATCACCAACACTAACCTTATTGTTACCAGGGAGTAATCCCAATCCTTACCTTACCTCACTGTTATCAGGGAGGATTCCCAATCCTTACCTCATTGTTACCAGGGAGTAATCCCAATCCTTACCTCATTGTTACCAGGGAGGTATCTCCAACCCTAACCTCACTGTTCCCTGGGAGGTATCCCCAAGGGAGTATCCCCAATCAATAATTCACTGTTACCAGGGATTCTCCCCAATCCATACCTCACTGTTACCAAGGAGTATCCCAAATCTGTACCTCACTGTTATCAGGGAGTATTCCCAATCCTTACCTCACTGTTGCCAGGGAGGTATCCCCAATCCTTACTTCACTGTTACCAGGGAGGTATCCCCAATCCTTACCTCACTGTTACCAGGGAGTATTCCCAATCATCCTTACCTCACTGTTACCAGGGAGTATTCCCAATCCTTACCTCACAGTTACCAGGGAAGTATCCCCAACCCTAACTTCACTGCTACCAGGGAGGTATCCCCAATCCTTACCTCACTGTTACCAGGGTGATATCCCCAACCCTAACCACACTGTTACCAGGGAGGTATCCCCAATCACTAACCCACTGTTGCCAGGGAGGTATCCCCAATCACTACTCACTGTTACCAGGGTGGTATCCCCAATCACTTACCCACTGTTACCAGGGAGTATCCCCAATCACTAACTCACATTTACAAGGGTGGTATCCCCAATCACTAACCCACTGTTACTAGGGTGATAT
>NW_018407334.1:113449-113518 GCF_002113885.1 Mizuhopecten yessoensis
AATGTATCCCCAACCCTTAACCTCACTGTTACCAGGGAGGTATCCCAAATCCATACCTCACTGTTACCA
>NW_018407334.1:114070-114450 GCF_002113885.1 Mizuhopecten yessoensis
TTCACTGTAACCAGGGAGGTATCCCCAACCCTAACCTCACTGTTACCAAGGAGTATCCCAAATCCTTACCTCACTGTTATCAGGGAGTATTCCCAATCCTTACCTCACTGTTACNAGGTATCCCCAATCCTTACTTCACTGTTACCAGGGAGGTATCCCCAATCCTTACCTCACTGTTACCAGGCAGTATTCCCAATCATCCTTACCTCACTGTTACCAGGGAGTATTCCCAATCCTTACCTCACAGTTACCGGGGAAGTATCCCCAACCCTAACTTCACTGCTACCAGGGAGGTATCCCCAATTCTTACCTCACTGTTACCAGGGTGATATCCCCAACCCTAACCTCACTGTTACCAGGGAGGTATCCCCAATCACTAA
>NW_018407334.1:118932-119044 GCF_002113885.1 Mizuhopecten yessoensis
GCTTCACTGCTACCAGGGAGGTATCCCCAATTCTTACCTCACTGTTACCATGGTGATATCCCCAACACTAACCTCACTGTTACCAGGGAGGTATCCCCAATCACTAACCCAC
>NW_018407334.1:120664-129807 GCF_002113885.1 Mizuhopecten yessoensis
CCTAACTTACTCTTACCAGGGAGTATCCCCAATCAATAACTCACTGTTACCAGGGTGATATCCCCAATCACTAACCCACTGTTACCAGGGAGTATCCCCAATCCATACCTCACTGTTACCAGGGAGGGTTCCCGAACAATAACCTCACTGTTACCAGGAATATATCCCCAACCCTTAACCTCACTGTTACCAGGGAGGTATCCCCGATCCTTACCTCACTGTTACCAGGGTGATATCCCCAATCACTAACCCACTGTTACCAGGGAGTATCCCCAATCCTTACTTCACTGTTACCAGGGAGTATTTCCAATCCTTACCTCACTGTTACCAGGGAGGATTCCCAATCCTTACCTCACTGTTACCAGGGAGTATTCCCAATCCTTACCTCACTGTTACCAGGGAGGTATCCCAAACCCTAACTTCACTGTTACCAGGGAGGTGTCCCCGATCCTTACCTCACTGTTACCAGGGTGATATCCCTAATCCATAACTCAATGTTACCAGGGAGTATCCCCAATCCAAACCTCACTGATACCAGGAACGTATCCCTAACCCTAACCCCACTGTTACCAGGGATGTTTCCCCAACCCTAACCTCATTGTTACCAGCGAGTATCCCCAATCCTTACCTCACTGTTACCAGGGAGTATCCCCAATCCAAACCTCACTGTTACCAGGAAGGTACCCCTATCCCTAACCTCACTGTTACCAGGGAGGCATCCCAAATTCCTAACTCAATGTTACCAGGTAGTATCCCCAATCACTAACTCACTGTTACCAGATCACTAACTCACATTTACCAGGGTGGTATCCCCAATCACTAACCCACTGTTACAAGGGTGATATCCCCAATCAATAACTCACTGTTACCAGGGAGTATCCCTAATCCTTACTTCACTGTTACCAGGGAGGTATCCCCAATCCTTACCTCACTGTTACCAGGGAGTATCCCCAATCCATACCTCACTGTTACCAGGGAGGTATCCCCAACCCTGACCTCACTGTTACCAGGGATGTATCCCCAACCCTAACCTCACTGTTACCAGGGAGGTATCCCAAATTCCTAACTCAATGTTACCAGGGAGTATCCCCAATCACTAACTCACTGTTACCAGGGAGTATCCCCAATCAATAACTCACTGTTACCAGGGAGTATCCCAGGGTGGTATCCCCAATCACTAACCCACTGTTCCCGAACCCTAAGCTCACTGTTACCAGGAATGTATCCCCAACCCCTTACCTCACTGTTACCAGGGTGGTATCCCAAATCCATACCTCACTGTTACCAGGGAAATATCCCCAACCCTAACCTCTCTGTTACCAGGGATGTATCCCCAACACTAACCTCACTGTTATCAGGGAGGTATCTCCAACCCTTACCTCACTGTTACCAGGGATTATCCCCAATCCAAACCTAACTGATACCAGGAACGTATCCCTAACCCTAACCCCACATTTACCAGGGTGGTATCCCCAATCACTAACCCACTGTTACTAGGGTGATATCCCCAATCAATAACTCACTGTTACCAGGGTGATATCCCCAATCACTAACCCACTGTTACCAGGGAGTATCCCCAATCCTTACCTCACTGTTACCAGGGAGGTATCCCTAATCCTTACCTCACTGTTACCAGGGTGATATCCCCAATCCATAACTCAGTGTTACCAGGGAGTATCCCCAATCCTTACCTCACTGTTACCAGGGAGGTATCCCCAACCCTAACTTCACTGTTACCAGGGAGGTATCCCTAATCCTTACCTCACTGTTACCAGGGTGATATCCCCAATCCATAACTCAATGTTACCAGGGAGTGTCCCCAATCCAAACCTCACTGATACCAGGAACGTATCCCTAACCCTACCCCCACTGTTACCAGGGATGTATCCCCAACCCTAGCCTCATTGTTACCAGGGAGTATCCCCAATCCTTACCTCATTGTTACCAGGGAGTAATCCCCACCCCTAACCTCACTGTTACCTGGGTGTATCCCCAATCAATAATTCACAGTTACCAGGGGGTATCCCCAATCAATAACTCACTGTTACCAGGGCGATATCCCCAATCACTAACTCACTGTTACCAGGGAGGTATAGTTACCAGGGTGATATCCCCAATCACTAACCCACTGTTACCAGGGAGTATCCCCAATCAATAACTCACTGTTACCAGGGAGATATCCCCAATCCCTAACTCACTGTTACCAGGGAGGTATCCCCAATCAATAACTCACTGTTACCAGGGAGTATCCCCAATCACTATTCACAGCTACCAGGGATGTATCCCCAATCACTAACCAACTGTTACTAGGGAGGTATCCCCAATCAATAACCCACTGTTACCAGGGAGTATCCCCAATCCTTACCTCATTGTTACCAGGGAGTAATCCCCAACCCTAACCTCACTGTTACCTGGGTGTATCCCCAATCAATAATTCACAGTTACCAGGGAGTATCCCCAATCAATAACTCACTGTTACCAGGGAGATATCCCCAATCACTAACTCACTGTTACCAGGGAGGTATCCCCAATCAATAACTCACTGTTACCACGGAGTATCCCCAATCACTAACCCACTGTTACCAGGGAGTATCCCCAATAACTAACTCACTGTTACTAGGTAGATATCCCCAACCCTAACATTACTGTTACCAGGTAGGGTATACCCAATCAATAACTCACTGTTACCAGGGAGTATCCCCAATCACTAACTCACTGTTACTAGGTAGATATCCCCAACCCTAACATTACTGTTACCAGGTAGGTATCCCCAATCCTTATCTCACAGTTACCAGGGAGGTATTCCCAATCAATAACTCACTGTTACCAGGGAGTATCCCCAATCCTTATCTCACAGTTACCAGGGAGTATCCCCAATCAATAACCCACTGTTACCATGGAGGTATCCTCAATCCTTATCTCACAGCTACCAGGGAGGTATCCCCGACTCTAACCTCACTGTTACCAGGGAGGTATCCCCAATCCTTACCTCACTGTTACCATGGAGGTATCTTCGACCCTAACCTCACTGTTACCAGGGCGGTATCCCCAATCCTTACCTCACTGTTACCAGGGAGTATCCCCAATCCTTACCTCACTGTTACCAGGGAGGGATCCCTAATCCTTACTTCACTGTTATCAGGGAGGTGTCCCCCATCCTTACTTCACTGTAACCTGGGAGTATCCCCAATCCTCACTTCACTGTTACCAGGGAGGTATCCCCAATCCTCACTTAACTGTTACCAGGGAGGTATCCCCAATCAATAACTCACTGTTACCAGGGAGGTGTCCCCAATACTTACCTCATTGTTAGCAGGGTGGTGTCCCCAATCCATACCTCAATGTTACCAGGGGGATATCCCCAACCCTAACCTCACTGTTACCAGGGATGTATCCCCAATCCTTACCTCACTGTTACCAGGGATGTATCCCCAATACTTACCTCATTGTTACCAGGGAGGTATCCCCAATCCATACCTCATTGTTACCAGAGAGCTATCTCCAACCCACCATTATCTACGGGACTAAACACTGTTAGTCACACAACTATATGTTTATTGTGCGAGTTACCACCGTCAATCCGTGTTTTTAGTTCGATCACTAGAGTGCTTTACGGTTTTGTTATCACAATCCTAGTTCTCGATGCGAGAACGTGACATTACATTCTACTTAGATTTACATGACGGGTGTCTTCGATGTACCAAAAACGCTTTCCCTTCCGGAACACCTGGTCTTATTCTACTTGTGCTTTTTCAATGGTCTCCGTGTTAATATCTCCTTTTTTCCTATTTTGCCCTAGTTTGATCGGTTTTGAGTTCGGTTTGTGGTTTTGTTAACACTTTCGTATTCTCTTGTTATTTTTAATAATATAAGATTGACTTATTTTATATATTTTATATATTCAAACAGGGATCCTTGTTCCCTTCACCGTTAGGTATAAACGTACGTATGGGCGTGTGTATACCGGACAGCTGTACCGAAAACGAAACGAGAGTCGCATTAAATGCCCGTAAGTTTTTATGTGAGAAATAATGTTATCTTGCGTCTTAATTTGACATCTACTACATTACTGTTGTTGTCGTATTGACTCTGTTTCGGATTTACTTCATTCGTTGATTGTTTACATCTGTGTAACTAATACATCTTTTACCATCGAACTATCGGAAATGTTTAATTGAAGTTTCTACTTCTCAGGTTATTACGGCTGTGTTGACGGTATACTGTATCTGTGTCATGAATTATGTACTCACTAAGTGTCATGTATTGTGTATAGTACGTCATATAATTATAAAAAGATTATTGTGCGCTCTAACCTGAACTATTATTTTGTTTGTTTAGTTTTGGGTATGGTGCCTCTTGGAAAGATCAAACTCCAAACTTCCAGTGTGAAATGTTCCGAGCCTCCTGAGTACGACAGTCTGGCCATCGGAGGGTTGTAAGTCCTTTCTCGTCAGACTAACTGTCTGACTTGATACAGTGAGTGATATGACTAACATGACACGGTACATAGTCACGGTACCCAGTAAACGACGTGACGACATCATGTTTGATGGTACGCTGGCAATACATATACTATAGGTCGATTAAATGTATTCATGTAAAACAATAAAACGCTTGTCACAACTTACATGATAATGCTGTGAACTATTTTTGACCTACTGTAAGTCATATCTTGTTCCTTCTATTTCAGTACAGTGTGTGGTGTGTTTCTTGCCCTGATGGTGTTGTCGACCTTGTTCGATGTTATGTACTCTCAGCATCAGAAAAAGTCTAATGAGACGGCGCCGTACGAGAAAGATGTTTCTGTAGAGAGTAAATACCGTGTCAACGGGGACATAGAAAAACCTTCAAAACCCAAACAACCAGGTAAAGTGGGAAACGGCCATTTTTGGAATGTTGCTTTGTATTATTTGTATTCCCCCACCAGGTTATCAGTGGCCATCCATTTCTGCTAAGCATGCTTTAACGTAACACAATCTTCAAACGCAGCTCTAAATATATTGGAAATGTACATTGTCTTATTCATGGTCGACTTGTATCTTATACATGTATTATGGGTTTATTTCAAGGCGTGTTAGCGAAACTTGCCATGGCATTCTCTGTGTACACTAATGGCCGGAAGTTGATGAGCACAGGACAGCCAGGTGGCGCTCTTGGCGCCGTCAATGGGATTCGATTCCTCAGTATTTCCTGGGTGATTCTAGGACATGTGTATTCCTCTGCCCTGGCTAACCTTCGTAAGTAACCGATCAGGCTGCAAGACTTTATTACGTAAAATATGCTTTTGAAAGCAGTAATTATACTGCTAAACGATGTAGTGTTAACACAACTAATATTCTTCTTTTCTTGACTAACGGACAACTGAAGTTCATGTTTTGTACATTGTAACGTTTAAAGTTACTTCAATGTATTGCAAGCTACTCTAGAAATTGTCTGTTCTATTAGTTTTCTTACCTTCAGTGTATTGTATACTGTTTACCAGGGTACTTTAACTTTCACAGTAACTGTGCTGTATTGTAAAATGTTTACCAGAGTACTTTAACTGACAAAGTAACTGTGCTGTATTGTATAATGTTTACCAGAGTACTTTAACTGCCAACTAACTGTGCTGTATTGTATAATGTTTACCAGTGTACTTTAACTGCCAACTAACTGTGCTGTATTGTATACTGTTTACCAGAGTACTTTAACTTTCAAACTAACTGTGCTGTATTGCATAATGTTTAGCATTGAAATTTAACTGTTAAACTAACTTTTTTGTATTGTATAATGTTTAGCGATGCACTTAAACTGTCAAATAAGGATGGTGTATTTCTCTATATTTATCTGTTTGCTTATTTTTTATTGTTCATTTTAAAGATTAAAACATTAAAACTGGCATTAGTAAGAAACATGAAAATGATTTCTCCATCAAAATTTTGTAATTGATACAGCATTCCAAAAGAGTTACATTGCACCATATATCTGTTTAGTCCTTCTAAGACTGATTGGTAATGCTAGGAGCTAAATACACATGCAGATGTAAATCACATTTGGTGTAACAACAATTTTCATATATGAGAAACACAGGTAAAGACACCATTTCTGTAAGAGTGTACCACTTGTGTAACGTTTTTTGTCATTTCTGCAGAAAACCCTAGTTTTATGTCGGAATTCATGAGTAACTGGACATCAATGGCTTTGGTCAATGCCCTGCTCTCAGTGGACACTTTCTTCACGCTCAGGTACGTAAATAAAATTATCATATTAATGGAAATCTGAACTCCAATTTGCCAATTCAAATATTAAAAGGTAATTAGATCTATTACGACAAACAATTTTGATTTTGGGAATAAAAGCTTTCGAAGTACATGATTTTAAAAAGTTTGCATTATGAAGAGATGTTTACAGTGAATCTAGATGAATGTCTTATTTATATAGATTTGCATACAATGGGATCTTAACAATGTAAACAGTGGGACCTCCTGGCAGGCATTGGTTAATCAGAAATGGTATATGTTTTTTAACAGTGGGACCTCCTGGGAGGCCTTGGTTAATCAGAAATGGTATATATTGTTTAACAGTGGGACCTCCTGGGAGGCTTTGGTCAATCAGAAATGGTATATATTGTTTAACAGTGGGACCTCCTGGGAGGCCTTGGTTAATCACAAATGGTATATATTGTTTTAGGCCTCCATAATGTCTGTCTTTGTATTTTGAGTCTCCATGGTATCATTACTGTGAGGGTATCATTACTGGTATCATTACTGTGAGGGTCAAAGACGCCTTTCCTTTGTTTTGTGTCCACTTTGTTCCTGTCTTTCTGTAGGTGTCAAATGCATCTTTCCTAGGGTTTGTGTCAATGATATTTATAACTTTTTGTTTTGTGCAATTGGTGATTAAAAAATGTGTAAAGAATCATAATACAAAAACTAAGTCACACACTTCTATTTTAACAGCGGACTACTAGTATCCTATTTGTTCATGAAGGAAATGAAAAAAGAAAAAGGACGTATCAACTGGTTCATGTTCTATTTCCACCGTTTCTGGAGGTGAGTGCATGTATCAACTGGTTCATATTCTAGATCTATTGTCACCGTTTCTGGAGGTAAGTATCAACTGGTTCATGTTCTATATCCACCGTTTCTGGAGGTAAGTACATGTATCAACTGGTTCATGTTCTGTTTCCACCGTTTCTGGAGGTAAGTACATGTATCAACTGGTTCACGTTCTATATCCACCGTTTCTGGAGGTGAGTATCAACTGGTTCATGTTCTGTTTCCACCGTTTCTGGAGATAAGTATCAACTGGTTCATGTTCTATTTCCACTGTTTCTGGAGGTCAGTATCAACTGGTTCAAGTTCTATATCCACGTTTCTGGAGGTCAGTTTCAACTGGTTCATATTCTATATCTACGTTTCTGGAGGTCAGTATCAACTGGTTCATGTTCTATTTCCACCGTTTCTGGAGGTCAGTATCAACTGGTTCATGTTCTATTTCCACCGTTTCTGGAGGTCAGTATCAACTAGTTCATGTTCTATATCTACGTTTCCAGTCCTGGTTACACTTGATTACCTGGCGTGATACATTACTGGGTACACTTGATTACCTGACTGAAACCAGTCCGGGGTACACTTGTTTACCTAGCGGGATACAGTCCGGGGAACTCTTGATTACCTGGCAGGATACAGTCCGGGGTACACTTGTTTACCCGGCGGGATACATTCCTGGGTACATTTGACTACCTGGCGGGATACATTCCAGGGTATACTTGATTACCTGGCAGGATATCGTCCTGTGTACACTTGATTACCTGACTGAAACCAGTCCGGGGTACACTTGTTACCTAGCGGGATACTGACTGGGGTACACTTGTTACCTAGCGGGATACTGACTGGGGTACAATTGTTACCTAGCGGGATACTGACTGGGGTACACTTGTTTACCTAGCGGGATATATACAGTCCGGGGTACACTTGTTTACCCCGCGGGATACCTTCCTGGGTACATTTGACTACCTGGTGGGATACAATTCTTGGGATAGAGTATATCGTAGACATGGTAGTACTCTACAAGACGGATATAATATGAGTAAATACATTTTATATTCTAATAGACTCAGTTCTTGCTTGACGTTATGATTGTTAGATACCAGTTAATATGTTTGCTATTATTTTTAAATGTTTATTTTTCTGCCATATTTAAGCTTGTTGTTTTTTCTCGACGTTTGTTTTTGTTAGGCTTACATCAGCCTATATATTTCTGTTATTTATTGTGGGTTTTTTTCTTTCTAGGCTTACACCAGTGTATATGTTGGTGTTATTTCTTGACGTTTCTCTGTTTCGCTACCTTGGTGACGGACCTTTCTGGAGTAAAACCGGTGTTGAACAAAATTTCTGCAAAGATACCTGGTGGACAAATCTCCTTTATATCAACAATGTCTACAAAAAGAAGGAGATGGTAAATATGTATTGATTTAGCGAGGTACTTTATCGGGAAAACAATGGCACAGATATATAACACATTAGGAGACGATAGCAGGTCAGAACTGTAACGTCATTACCAGTACCTTGTCACTGCTTTACTGTATCTTATGATAATACAGTGTCCATAAAAACGTCTCACCACTCAAACTCTTGACTATGAACCCATTTCGATCTTGTGATGGGAACATAAATTGGAAAATAAAAAGTGTTCAGAGTTTTAATCGATGGATCTATCGTATAATAAAGGCAATATTTTCACTGGAAGAATGTAGCTATAGAGCTCGAGAACAAAACATGTGAGCGGACGTTTAATAGGTCACCAATCTACTTAGTTCTGTTGACTTCCTCTTTAAATACCGTTAACTCAATAAAAGTGTTCACCTTTGACATTATGCCATACAATATAATTGTGTAAACATTTTAAGCATTTTGCCATACAATGTAACAGTGTTACATTTAAACATTCTGCCATACAATGTAACAGTGTTAACATTATAAGCATTTTGCCATACAATGTAACAGTGTTACATTTAAAGATTCTGCCATACAATGTAACAGAGTTACATTTAAACATTCTGCCATACAATGTAACAGTGTTAACATTTAAACATTCTGCCATACAATGTAACAGTGTTACATTTAAACATTCTGCCATACAATGTAACAGTGTTAACATTT